>NW_016909041.1:78201-162397 GCF_001483705.2 Eufriesea mexicana
TTGCCCCGCAGGTACGTCAGCACCTTATCCAGCTGCGCGATGCCGATTTCAATATTTTCCGACAGCGAAAGGTATTGACTGACCACGTATACCTCGGCGTCTCCGTCGCTTATCTATACACAAGCGCAGTGTCTCGTGCACAAGCTGGCGACATCGAGAGCCGGGATGTAGTTTCCTCTAATCCCCACCGGCGCGAGGGGCGGGGCGCTTTTGTCTTCGCGAAACACGATCGCGACTCTCGTCCCTAATCCGGATATTATACCTGCCATTGTGTAGGGCTCCTGCATGATGTGTGTGCCCGTTATCTCCATCTGCGACCTAACCTGGTAGGGCACTACCCTCGATCTCTGCATATTCTGCTTCAGCATACGTATCTCCTCCGTCTGACCGTTCTTCTTCTTATACTTAAACGGTTCTTGCAATTGACCTCTCCCGTTCGGCAATGTAGGATGGGCAATTCATGTTGGAAGCTGCATGATTGCATTTCTTGCACCTTCGTTTGCAGTTAACACGTACTTCGTTTCCCTTCCTTCTTGAGCACGCTTTCGTATCGTGCCCGGGCTCTGCACAGTGAAAGCAAGTGTCGTGCTTCTGCCTACAGTGCTTCGCTAAATGCCCGAAACCTTGACACTTACACCAGCTCCTGACCGCGGCGCAATCCCGGACTTTTCACTCATTCCATGATATAAACAATTTCCGGGATAGCATTTTACTTCGCACGTTCGGGCTGACTTCTAGGACCCTGTTGGTCTTTTTGCTGTCCTTCCTCCCTGTGCGGAAGCACAATTTCATTTCTTCCACTTCCGCCTCTCCAAGCTTTTCTTTGTTCTGCTTCCTTAAGCAAGCTCGGATCTCCTTTTCGGACAGTTCCCTTGGGATGTCGTATATAAGCATCCTAGGTGAATTCCCAGCTGGCATCCTTGCCTTCAGGCCAATGTCCTCTAGTTTGGCGTTCTCCGTGAATGCGCCGAGGCCTTCTGCGGTAGTTCTTTCTACCGCATTGCTGTTGCCTCGTGCGTGGCGTAATGGCTTCACTTGGATTCCCCTCGTCTTCTCGTTAAGCAAGGTACAGACAGCTTCTAGCGCTTCTTCACTCGTTCTAATATCGGTATCATCCGAAGTGGATGTTATAATTGCCACGATCTTCGGTGGCATTATTGCTGCTGCCGGCACTATTATGTTCGACACCTTGAGTCTGTCGGCGTACGAAGTTTGACCGTTCCCTGCGGCCGAGGCTGTGGCTCTCTTAGCCGCAGAATCGAGGCGCTTTGTCTCTTCCATTGTTCAGTCATCGGTTCTGTACTATTATCATTCAGTTACCCTATTAACTTATAATCTGAATACCATAGCAATTCTAGAAGAACCAGCGGACATATCAATTACAGCTAGAAAAATGGACAATTGGCTATACTGTACTGAGAATATCCATCTTCACCTTACCATAGCAGTTGCATTATTCTATGCACTAATCATTTATGTTCCATAGCAGTTCTAGAATGATAATGAGTAGAACCTGCTACATAACACTAAAGTCCATGCGTTCATCTATGCACTTATGATTCTTGCTCCACAGCAATTCTAGAGTTATCAATGGGTATATGAATCATCCCTCGGCATATTGACAATTGTCAATAAACTACTACGTATATCCCTCAGCGGAGCACTATAGCCATTGGAACAATTTACTCTCTGATCACATAATTTCTACAGCAGCTTTCGAATGACCAGTGGATAGACCAATTGCCGTCGGTAATATTAGAATTGACACAAAAGTACATGGCATGGTCACATACAAAGCACTGTAACCATTGTTTTCATGTATACACTGACAAACTATATTCTATATCACTGACAAATGGACTATTGGATGGGTCAACTATCGCTGGAGACATTAGCATTGAACAATCCTTTACTGAGGATATGTATCTACACTGTACTATAGCCATTATATTAATGCACACACTGATAACCTTAATCCTATAGCAATTCTAGAGTGAACAATGTATAGATCAATTGTTGCTGGAGATGATAATATTCAGCAAAACTGTACTTAATATAGCCACATACGGCATACCATACCCATTGCATCAATATATTCACTGACGGCTCACATTTCACAGCAATTGAAGAATAATCAATGGCTACATCAATAGTCGCTACAGACATTCAGAAATGTGTGTAGAGTACTGAGTGCTGTCGCCTTAGCGGAAATATAGCCAAATACGCTTTAACAACGCCATTCAATAAATCTATTCAGAAAATATTCAAATTCCGCAGCAAGTCAAGAACTATCAATGCATGGATCAATAATCTCTAGAGACATTAACAGTTGTGAAAGCAGTAGAGTGCACAGCCGTCTAAACAGTACTACCTGCATAGCATTAATCTATTCACTGATTTGTCAATTCTGGAGCAATTCTTCATTTATCAATAGGTAGATGTGTTATCGCTAGATATATCAGCAAATGAGGATATAGTACTCAGCATAGCCGTAGGCACAGTGCTGTAGGCAATGGAACAGTTCATCCACTGATGATCAAAGTTTCATAGCAATAATGCAGGGATAAATAGATACTTCAAAAATCCCTAAAGGCGTTAACAATGAACAATACCGAGCAGTGTATATCCACGGACGCAGTTATTCAGCCATTCGATTAATCTACTCTCTGATTATTTAACTGTCATAGCATTTCTAGAATGATAAACCGCTAGATAAATTATCTCATGAAATATTGACTGTTGACAATACAGTCGTGAATGTTGCAGCTTCAGGGGAATGTAGCCATCTACGTAGTACCCGCGCCAATGCATTAATGTGTTCAGAGATAATTTTACTTCGATAGCAATTCCATATTAATCAATAGGTGGATGAATTTTCGCTTGAAATACCAGCAATTGGAAATACGGCACATAGTATAGCTATCAACGCATTACTATAGCCAATGCATTAATCTATTCACTGAACACATAAGTTGCAAGGCAATCCTAGAATAATCAATGGGTTTGCCATTTATCTCTGGGGATATTTTCAATTAACAGTGGAAGAGCCACCAACAATTAGATATAGCCCCTGCAATAAGAGATTATTGCAATCATCGCAGTACCGTAGCCATTGATTAATCAATTCAGTCGTTATTTAAGTCCCACAGTATTTCAAGGATTATCAACGGATGAATCGATGTTCTCTACTGATATTATCAATTAACAATACAGATTATAGCCACCTACACTGTTTCATATCCATTCCATTCATCTATTCACGGCTACTGTCAGTTCTAATGCAACTCTTGAGCAATGGAAGTATTAATCTTCGTTTGTAACGTTAGCAACGGATAACGCATTACTTAGTGTATCCGCATACGCAGTATTATAGCCACTGAACAAATTTTTTAGTTATCATGTGAATTACACGGGAATTCAAAAAATGCATATGGGTGGATCAGTTATCTCTAGAGACGTTAGCATTGAACATTATACTACAGACTATTGCCATCTACACTGTACCATATCCATTTGATTGATCTATTCACTCATCATGTAGGTTCTATGGGAATCCTAGCATCATCAACGTTTAGGTATTATCGTTGGAGATATTGGCAATTAACAAAAGGGTACTGGGTGCAACAATCGACGTTGCTCGGCAGCAATAGGATTGATCTATTCACTGGCCATTAAGTACTATAGCAGTCGTGGAATGACTGTCGAATAGGTCAATTATCGCTGGAGATGTGGGGAACTGACGCAACAGAAATAAGTATAGGCAGACACGCAGTACTATAACTATTGCATTACCATATCTACTCTTCATGCAAGTTCTGTACGTATTGTAGATTGACTAACGTGTTGTTCATTTATTTCTAGAGGAGACAATAGTTTGGAATATAGTACCAGAGATAGCCCTTTACGGAGTACTATAGCCATTGCATGAATCCACTCACGGATCATTTTATTGCCGAAGCAATCATATGATTATAAAAGCGTGGAGCAATTATGTTTAGTGAAGGTAACAATCATCAATACACTACAGACTATAGCCATATACGCATTACTATATATATTGCATTAATCTATTTACTGATCATGTAATTTCTATAGGAATTCTTGGCAGAATGGGGGACAGATGAAGTGTCGCTCGAAATATTAACAATTAGCTACAAAGTACTGAGTGCAGCCATCAACACATTACTATAGTCACTGGACCAACCCTTATTGTGATCATCCTATTTCTATATAGCAACTTTAAAATGATCAATGGATACATATATCACTGCCTAAGGATCTAAAAGTTGAAAATACAGTAACCAGCACGTCCAACAGCATAGTCCTGTAGCCAATGGCATAAAATGGCATAAAGGATCCGCTGATACAGTAAATTGCGTAGCAATTAAAGCATGAGCTATAGATAGGTCAATTATCGCTATAGATACTAGCGATTGGCCTTACATTGCTGATTATGGTCGCAATTACATTATCAGAGCAATTTAGATAATCCTTTCGATGATCATACAAATTGTAGGGCAATTCTAAAGCGAGCAGTGGACAGATATATCGTCGCTAGCGATATCATCAATTTCAAATGCAGTGGTGAGTGTAGCCACGTATGTAGGACTATACCAATTCGCATAAGCTATAGACTCAGCATAAAAATTCTGGAGCAATTCCAGAATGATCAATGAGTTGATCAATTATCGCCAGAGATATTGACGATTGACAATACAGTGCTGAGTATAGCCACCTGCCATGTATCATAGCCAATGGATCAATCTACTCATAATTCATGTAAATTCTATAGCAATACAAGAAAGATCAATGGATAGATCTATTACCTCTGGAGATATTAGCGATTGACCATACCGTGCCGAGTACTGCCACCTATAGAGCACTAGAGCCATTGGCTCAATCCATATACTGATCATCTTATTTCCGTGGCAATTCTAGAATGATCACTGGATAGGTGCATTATAGCTAGAGAAATTGACAGTTGAAGATAAAGAACTGTGTACAACAATCAACTCAGTACCATAGCCATTGGTATAAATTATACGCCGTAAATTCTATGGCATTCCTAGGATGGTCAATGGATAGGTCAATTATCGATAGAGATATTAACAACTGCGTATACAGAACTGAGTGCATGCATCTAAACAATCTTGTATTTGTTTATAAACAGGACACACACTTTCTGTATCAATTCTAGAATTACCTACAGAAACATTAATTGTCGCTATAGATAATATGGAATGACAATACAGTAACCGGTGTACTTAACCATGTATGCCTTCACAGTAAAGTATTATATGCATTAACATATTTATTGATCATGTTTGTCCTATATCAATTCCTTAATGAGCAATCGATGGATAAGTTATTGCAAGAGATATTGGAACTGACTATAATGTAATGAGTATGGGCACATGGGCATTTCTATAAAAATTGGTTCAAGCTATAGGCGAACCACTCATAATCTATAGCAATTCTGTAGTGACCAACGGGTATATCAATTTTTGCGAGAGATACTAACTATTGACTATTATTTACTGAGGTTTGCAGCCAACGCTGCACTGCATCCATTGGTACAATACTTATGCTGACCGTCTTATATGTAAAGCAATTCGAGAGTCATCAATGGTAGGACAAATTGTCGCTGGAGATATTGAGGAAGTGCAACGCAGTGTTGTAGCCGTCTACAAAGTAATATAGCCACAGACTTAATCTATTCGCTAATTATTTAGGCTGCATGGTGCTTCTCTAATGATCAATCCTTACATCAGTTATCGCTTGATATGTACACAATAGATAACGCAGTACTGAGTATAGTAGCCTACATCGTGCTATATCCATTGGATAATTCTATTCGCACATCACCTAATTTCTAGCAAGATTCTAGAATTGTCAATGGATAGATCAATTATCGCCAGAGACATTTTCAATCAACAACGGGGTACTGAGTATAGCCGCCAACGCAGGAATGTAGCCCCTGGAATAATATGTTCACTGATGGTTTATATGGTATTGCAGTTCCAGAATGACAAAAGGCATATCAATTATCGCACAAGATATTAACAGTTTACAATACATTAGGACGGGCATCCATCTGTACTCCTCTATCACCACTGGGCTAATCTATCCACTGATTATCTCCAATACATAGCAATAAAGAATGATTATTAAATGGATGAGTTACGGCTAGATATAATAATACTTGACCGTACACTGCTGCGTACAGTCACCAACGTAGTACTACATGCGTTTGACCAAACTAGTCATTGATGGCTTCAATTTCATAGCAGTTCCAGAATGATAATTTGATAGATAAATAATCGCTTCTAATATCGACAACTGATAATGCAGTACTTGGTGTAGCTGTCCACACAGTTCTATATCATTTCGTTAATCTAATCACTGAATATCTGTGTTCCACATCAATTACGGAAAGAAAAGTGGCTGGACAAAATATTCCTAGATACTCCGGTAAAGTACAATACACTAAACAGTGTAGCAGTCCACATAATGGTATACACAGTGGATAAATCCATTGGCTGATGACATAGATACCGTTGCAATCCTAGAATGACGAGGGACAGATTCATTATCGCACGCCATTGTTGAAACTGATCAGAAAGTACAGCGTATGGCCATCGTCACAATTCTGTATCCGCTGCATTAATGTGCTCACTGATGATCTAAATTCTATAGCAACTCTAGAATGTCATGTGACTGATCAATTATCGCACGACAGGTTGATAACTGGCAAAACGGAACTGAGTACAGAAATCCACACAATACCGTAGACACTGGAAATAATCTGCCCGCTGCTCATCTACGATACTCTGGAATAGTCTAATGAGCAATGAATACAGCATGAGTCACTGGAGAAGCTTGAGATATTAACAGTTGACAGTACAGCACCGGGTATAGCCACCTACACAGTCTCATTGCCATTGCATTAATCAGTTCGCTGATCATCAAATTCTTTAACAATTTTCGAATGTCCAATTAATACAGCAATTGTCGCTAGTGAGATTGACAAATATGTCGATGCATTACTGGGTGTAGCCATAGTAGGTTACTGTAGCCGCTGAACAAGACAGTTCACAGGATGATTTAAATTAAACGATACTTCCAGAACAATCAGTGGATAGATCAGACTCAGCTATGGCTAGAGGCGCTTGTGATTGACTATACTGTGCTTAGTGTATCCACCAACAGAGCACTGTAGCCGTTGAAATTCTCTGCTCACTGTTGGTTGAAGTACCGCAGCAATCCTAGAATAGTCAACGTATAGATCAGATATGTCTCGAGACATTTGCGTCTGACAGAATGGTAGAGAGTACATCCTCCAACAGTGCTCAGCATCCATTTGATTAGTCTGGTCACTGATGATATAAATTCTATAGCATATCTAGAATGACAGAAGGCAGATCGTTTATCGCTCGAGATATTAACAGTGCACAAAACCGTACAGAGTACAACCGACATCACTCTACTGT
Organism: Eufriesea mexicana; assembly: GCF_001483705.2. Classification (NCBI taxonomy): domain Eukaryota; kingdom Metazoa; phylum Arthropoda; class Insecta; order Hymenoptera; family Apidae; genus Eufriesea; species Eufriesea mexicana. The sequence continues at coordinate 85,692 of NW_016909041.1, forward strand.
AGCCGTCGTCATAGTTTCTCCAATCATGAATACAGTTTCATAGCAGTACTAAGGTAATCAATGCATAGAACATATACGGCTTCAGATATTTACAATACACAGCACGGTACATGTTAGAAACACCAAGAGAGCACTGACGCCGTTGGATTAATCTCATCATTGTTTATATAAGGTCCATAGACATTCTGGAATTTTCGACGGATTGATCATATATGTGTAGTGATAGTGACAAATGACAGTAGCGCACTGATTGTTGCCGCCTAAACGACACAATAGACACTCCATTTGTCTGTTCTTTAATCGTCTTAGTCCCTCTGCAAATGTTGAATGTTCACGGATATTGAAATCGTCGCTGGCGAACTTGACATACGTCAATACATTACAGTGCACTGTCATCAACAGAGCACGGTAGCCGTTTGACTAATCTGTTCACTAACGATTTATATTCTGTAGCAACTCTAGGCTGACAAGTAGCAGATCCGCAATCGCTAGATACGTTAGCATTTGGTCACGCAGTATTGAATACAGCCAACACCAAGGTACTGTAGCGGTTAGACTAATTTATGCTCTGATGGCTAAAGTTCCGCAGCTTTTACAGAATAATTAATGTATGGGTCAGTTATGGGTAGAGGCAAGTACAACTGTGCCGTATGGTCTGTAGTACAGCCACGAACAGGTCACTGTAGACGTTGGAAAAATATCTGGAATGATGATTTAAATCCTACAGCAATTCTAGAATGACAAAGTACAGATCCAACGACGCTCGAGATATTAACAATTGAGAACGAAATACTGAGCACAGCCATCACCACAGTACTGTAGCCGTTGGATTTATTTCTAGACTGACGACACAGATTCCACATCAATTCTAGCATGATCATTCTATGGATCAGTTATGGTTACAGATACTAAAAACTGTCATTACGGAACATATTATGTCCACCGACAGAGTACTGCCGCCGTTGGATGAATCTCGCCTCTGTTGATTGATACTCTATAGAAGCTCTAGAACGACCAACATAAAGGACATGGGTTGGTAGTGACATTGACAAATGACAATACTGTACTGAGTGTTGTGATCTACACAATACTATAGCCAGAGAATTGATATGTTTGCTTATCATCCAAGTTCTGCAGCAATTGTGGAGTGACGATTGAGCATAGCCACGGTAGCCGTTTGTTACTCTGTTCACTGATGGTTGAATTTCTATAGCAACGAAGGGATGACATAGGACTAACCCAATTCCGCTCATGATGTTTACAATTGCCAACACATTAGTGGGAACAGCCATCGTCACGGTACCGTAACCTTTGGGTTAATCCGTTCAATGATGGCTCAGGTTCTATGACAGTTCTAGAATGCCAGAAGACGGATTCACTATACCTCGAGATATTAACAACTACCAACATTGTGCTCTGTACAACCATCAACACTGCGTCGAAACCGCTGGGATTCTTTGCTCAGTGATGATTTAAATTCCACAATAAATCCAGAGTATTAAATATATTATGCGGTTATAGTTTGACATATGTAAAACTGACAGGGCGGTGCCTGGTACATCCGCTAGCAGAGCACAGTATCCGTTGGATTAAATTGTTCCGTTATGATTTAGATCCTATAGCAATCCTACATTGACAAATGGCACATGGATTATCCCTCGAGATATTAACAATTGAGCACGGTTCAGAGTGCAGCAATTATCACGGTGCTGTGGCTGTTATACTGCTTTGTTCATTAATCATGTAAATTTTATAGTATTTCTAGAACGAATTGTGTATAGTTCTGCTATGTCTAGGGATATTTACAATTGACAGTACGGTACTTAGTACAACACTCCACATAGCACAGTTGCCGTTGCATTAAACCTTTGAATGATGATCTAGGCTCCATACCATATCCAGAATTACATCATTCAAATGCATTGCATAACACGTCTTTAACATTTGACAACACAGTGACGGGTACAATCCTCCGCACAGTAATGCAGCCGTATAACTAGTTTGTTCGCTGATATCGCAAATTCCAAATCTATTCTGGAATGATCAGTGTGTAGTGCTGTTATGGCAAGGGTTATTTACATTTGACACAACGGAACTTAGTAGATCCACCAGTAGAGCGCTGTTGCCGTTGGACTAAGCATTTCATTGATGTTTTATGTCCTCCAGCAGCTATAGGACGACAAAATGCATATCAATTGTCTCCCGAGATATTAACAATTGACAACACGTTGCAGGATACCGCCATAGTCACTGTGCTGCTGCCCCTGCATTACTCTGCTCTCTGATGACGCAAATAGAAATGCAATTTGGAATCATCGGCGTGAAATACCGCTATGGCTAGTGCTATTTGCTATGGACAGAACGGTGCATAGAACATCTACCAACAGTGCGCTGCAGCCGATGGATTAATCTGTTCAATGATGATTAAAATCCTATAGCAATACTAGAATGACAATGTAATGATCCGCTATCCCTCGAAACGTTAACAATTTAGAACACAATACTAACTACAGCCACCATGAATGCACTGCAGCCGTTGGATTACTTTTTTCACTAATGTCTCAAGTTCCTCAACAAGTCAAGGATGACCACGAACAGGACAATATTCTCGCCATATATTAACAATTGGCAGCAGAGCATATAGCACAGACATCATCACTGTATTGTTGCCGTTGGATTAATTATGTTATAGATGATACATGTTCCACAGCAAATCCAGAATAATCATAGAATAGTACGGTTGTGTCTAGTTGATCCTGCAATTGACTGTGTGGTGCTTAGTACATGAACCAACAGAGCACTGTAGCCGTTGGATTAATCTGTTCAATGACGATTTGAATTCTATGACGCCTCCAGAAATACATAATGCGGATCAGCTGTCCCTCGAGAAATTTACATTTGAAAACGGAGTACTGAGTGCATGAATCGTCACTGTATTGTAGAGGTTGAATTACATTGTCCACCGGTGATGGAGTTTCAAAAACAATTCTGGAATAATAATAGCATAGTTTGGCTTTGGCTAGAGATATTTACAATTGACGGTAGGGTACACCAGTACAGTCACCAACAGAGTACTGCAGCCACTGTATTGATCTGCTCAACGATGCATTATAATTTATAGCAATCCCAGAATGGGGAAGGGCAGATGCATTATGCCCCTAGATATTAACAATTGAATACACGGTACTGAGTACAGCCATCGTCAGAGAATCATAGCAGTTGTATTCTTTGCTCACCGATGACGTGAATTGAAAAGCAACTTTAAAATACCCAATGTATACAACGGTTATTGCACGAGACATTTATATTAGCCGGTACGGTACTTAGTACGTCTACCAACAGAGTACTGTTAACGTCGGATAGTTCTGTTCACTGTTAATTTATATTCCACAGCAATTCAGGAATGAGAAATGCAGATCTACTATCCCTTGGGATATTAACAATTGACAATACAGTTCTGAGTACTTCAATCATCACATTACAGTACCCGTTGGATTTATTTGTTGATCGATGATGTAAATTCTGCAGCAATTTCAGAATGATCAGTGTATAGTACGATCATGGATCGGAATATTTACAACTGAGCGTGCGGTTCATGGTACATCTACAAACAGATCACTGTAGCCGTTGGATTTATCTATTGATATATCATATGGGCCCTAATAAGATTCTAGAATGATCAATGGATAGGTCAAATATCGGTAGAGATATAGGCAGTAGTGAGAAAATTACTGATTCGAGTTGTCTACACAATACTATAGCGATTGCATTAATTTGTTGGCTGATCATGCGAACTCTTCAGCAATTGTAGGGTGATCAATGGATAGAGCAGTTGTCGCTGAAGATATTGACATATGACAGTGCGGTACAGAGTGCAATGATGCAGAAACTACCATTAACATAGCCATAATCTGTTAGCTTTGCATCTACGACCTTCAGCGAGTCCAGCATTATCTGCAGATATAGCCATTGTCACAGGCTGCCAGTATATCCATCGGCACATTACTATAGCTATTGAGGTTGCCCATTCACTGATCATATACGTCCAAGGGGAATACCAGAATGATCAATTGGTGGACCAACAAGCCCTAGTGACATTGAGGATAGACAACACCGTATCTAGCGCATCTGTCAATACGGTACAATAGCCGTTGCGCTAACATATGCACTGATTATCTGGAACATATAGCAACTCTACGTTGTTCATAGGTTACGTTAATTAAAGATGGCAATATTATCCTCTGTCAATACTCTTCTGAGCACACCCATGAACATATTTCTGCAGACATTGCATTAATCTATGCCCAGTTTATCCCAGTTATGTAGCAATTCTAGAATAACCATTGGATAGATCAATTATCGCTACTACTATTAAGCATCGCTGGAGATATTGACAAGTGACAATGATGTACTGGGTTTATTCGCCTACACAATACTGAAGCCGTCGGATTAGTCCATTCAGTGATAACATAGGTTCTACAACAAAACTAGAATGGTCAATGGGCGGATCAACTAGTACTAGTGATATTAAGAATTGACCATACACTGCTGAAAACAGCCATGATTACATTTCTACAGGCACTGTATGAACTAATACTTTGATCACTCATATTATACTGCTATTCTAGATATAACATTGGATAGATAAATCATCGCATGCGAGAGTGACAATTGACAATACAGTACCGGGTAGAGCAGTCAACACATTATTACAGGCAACGTGTAAATCTGTTCCTTGATCGTCCACGTTACATCCTAATTCAAGAATGGTGAATGCATAGATCTTATATCTTTAGGAATACGGACAGATGGCAATACATTACTCAGTGTGGCGGTCTACACAATAATATGGCCATTGGACTAATCACTTCGTTAATCAACCAAGTTATTCAGCTATAGCAGTATGAGCAATGGATGTAGAAATTGAATCTAGGGTTATAGACGTATGTCAATACAGCTCTGAGTAAGGACATTAATTGGACACTGCAGCCGCTTGATTAATCAGTTCACTGATGGATCAAATTCTATAGCACCTCTGGAATGACAAAAGACACATCCATTATCGCCCGAGATATCAACAAGTGACATAGCAGTAGGGGGCATAGCGACCATGACAGTACTGCAACCGTTGAATTAATTTGTTTACTGATGATTTAAGTACTATAGCATTTCTAGACTTATCAGCAGATGGAACATATCTCGGTAGTTATATTGACTGCTGACCATACAGTACTGAATGCAGGCATCTACGCAACACAGTAGCCATTAAATTAATCTGTCCGCTGATCATCTGAGTCCATCAACAGTTGAAGAATTTTCTATGGACAGAGCAGTTGTTCCTGCAGAAATAGCAATACGTTAATACACAGCTGAGTATAACCGTCAACGGAACACTGTGGCCGATTCATCAATCAGGTCACGCATGCCTTGAACACTTTAGTGTTTCTAGAATGCAAAAGAAATATCTATTATCGATCGAGATATTAAAAATTTGAAAAACAGTTCTGAGTAGCGCCATCCTCGACGTACTGATGCCGCTGGATTAACATGCCCACTGATGACTTAATTTCACAGCAATTCTAGCATAATAAATGTACAGATCGGTTATGACTAAAAACATTTACAATTAGCAGTACGCTGTTTACTAGCACCGCCAGTAGGGCACTGTAGCCTTTGAAATGGTCTGATCAATGATGATGACAAATGTATAGCATTTCTGGAACAATCCATGTGTGCATGAAATATCGGTTGTGCTGTTTACCAATGACAACACAGTAGAGTGTGTAGTGATATTCGCAGTACTATAGCCTGTTAATTAATATGTCCGGTGACCGTGTAATTTTTTTGCGACGGTAGAATGCTGAATGGACAGAGCAATTGTCGCTGGCGACATAGACATACGTCAATACAGTATTCACTATAATCATCAATGTAGCACGGTAGCCGGGTGAATAATCTGATCGCTGGTGGTTCAAATTATATAGTTATAATCTAATAACATAATACAGATTCATTATCGCTCGAGATATTAGTAACTGGCGTAAAAGTACTGATTACAGCCATCATCACAGTACTGCTGCCGGTGGATTAATTTTTTCACTGACGATTTAATTCCATAGCAATACTGGAATAATCAATGAATAGTAGCTGTTATTAGAGACATTTACTATTGACGGTACTCTCCTTAGTACATCCAGCATCAGGGCACAGTGGTATTTTTAATAATCTGTACAGTGATGTCTCGTAATTCATGGCAATTCTAGAATATACATTGTATTGTTCAGTTATGGCTAGAGATGTTAACAAATGACTGTATGGCACATAGTACGTGCATCAACAGCTTGCACCTGCTGTTGGATAGATTTGTTAACTGGCGATGTGTATTCTATAGCAATGCTGGAATGACAAATCACGGATCCATTATCTTAATATAGACATTAAGTGTTGACAACGCGCTACCGAGCGCAGCAGCCATCACACTGCTGTAGGTGTCGGGTCATTAGTTCACCGATTATGTATATACCAAAGCAATTCCAGAACAGCCAGTTTATAGATCAGTTATATCTAGGGATATTTACATTTGGCAGTATGTTACATAGTAGGTCGAACAACAAGTTGCTGCATCCGCTGGACTACTCCGTACACTGACGATGTAAGTTCCACAGCAATTCTGGAGTGACAAAGGACAGATCGATTGTCCCTCGAGATATTAACAGCACACAACACAATACCCTGTACAGCCGTCATCACAGTATTGCATTCGTTTGATTAATCTGCTCTCCGATGACCAATAACCTCCAAAATTTGGAGAACGATAAACGGTTAGACCATATGTTGCTAGTGATATCGACAGATGACTATAGTGTACCGAGTGTAGCCATCTACACCATAATATAGCCATTAAATTATTCCGCTCGCTGAACATCGAATTCCGCTAGCAATTGTAGAATAATCACTAGACAGTGCAACTTCCTACTGGTGCACCAAACTACTTAAGCGACGATATAAATTCTATAGCAAGTCTGTAATTACTAATGGCCAATTCATTGTCGCAAGAGAAATTAGCACATAACAACACAGTAGTGAACACAACCATCATCACAGTACTGTATCCGTTCGATTAATTTGTCCACTGATGATATATATTCCTCAGCAATTCTATAATAATCAACGTATAAATCAATTATGGCTATAGAAATTTGCAATTGCCAGTACGGTACTTAGTTCTTTCACCAGCAGGGCATAGATGCCGTTGTATTAATCGGTCCACTGATGGTTTATATTCTATAGCAATTCTAGGGTGACAAGTGGCAGGTCCATTATCGCTCGAGTCATAGTCGTTGTAGACAACACCATCATTACAGTGCTGTTGTCGTTGGATATGTCTGGTCACTGAAGATTTAAATTTCACAGATTTTCTGTATTCTATGACAGTTCTAGGTTGATCAAAGTATAAACCTGTTGCATCAGGAGACATTAACACCTGATAGTATAGTCCTGACTACAGCTATCGACGCAGTACCAAACCCACTGCAACAACCTATTCCTATCTGATCTAACTTATATTGCTATGCTAGTATTACTACCGGAAAGAGGAATTGTCGCTAAAGACATAGACAATTGAAGATACGGCATTGACACTTGAAGTCTAAGCAGCGCCACTACTATTTGTTTCATCTATTCGCAGATCATCTAAGTTCTACATCAATTCTAGTACGACTAATTTATGTATTAATTACTCCTATAGATATTGAAAGGTATCAATACTGCACAAAGCGCAGTCATCAACACAGTACTCAAGCAGCTGGATGAATATACTGAATGAGGATTTATAATCTTCTGCATTTCTAGGATGACGAACGAAGAATCAGCTATCGACCGAGACAATAAGCTCTGAGAGTACAGTGCAGATTACAGCTATAAACTCTGTGCGACGACCGTTGTAATGATCAGTTTATCGATGATTTGAAATCTATAGCAACTCCTGTGTGAGAAGAGTAACACCAATCATCGATCGAGGTATTTACAATTGACGAAATAGTACTTGGTACAGCCATCGTCACACTACTGAAACCGATGGAATTATTTGCCAACAGATGATTTACATTACGCAGCAGATCCAGAATAAGAAATGCATAGGTCAGTTATGGCTAGAGATACCTACAAATGACGGTACGGTAATTAGTGTATCCACCAACAGAGCAGTCTAGCCATCAGATTAATGTGCTCGCCGATGATATTAGTCCTATGGTGGTTCTAGAATGATCGAAGTACGAATCAGGTACAGCAAGAGGTATCAACAATTGACAATGGATTTCTGTATATAGCAATCAATAATGCCCAACAGCCATTGTATTAACTTATTCTCTGATCATCGCTATTACATTGCTAATCATGAACGACCCATGGATAGATCAATTTTCGCTTTAGATATAGACAATTGGACATGAAATATTGAGTGTGGCCGTCTACGCAGTGCGATATCCAATTGATTAATCTTTTCGCTGATCATGTAAATTCTACAGCAATCCTAGAATGCGCCATGAGTAGATAAAAATTTAGCTACAAACATTGACAACTGGTAATAAAGTACCGAGCGTAGCCGTCTGTATAGTATTGTAGCCATTGAAATAGTATTTTCACAGAAGTTCCCACCTCCACAGAAGTTCTAGAATGATGAAAGGTACAATCAGGTATTCCTGGAGATACGAACGTTTGAAAATGCACAAACAAGTATGGCAATTAACGCCGTGCTACAGCCATTGTATTGACCAATCCTCTAATCATGTACTTTATATCGCAATTCTATTATTATCAATGCATAAATCAGCTTTCTGTAGTGATATTGACAATTGGGGATGCAGTACTAATCATGCCCATCTACAGATTACTATTGTCACTTGACTCGACAATGCACCGATCACCTAACTTCTACAGCAATGCATGATAATTCTAAATCATTCTACGATCAACCTACAGTCGCTGAAAGAGTAAAATGATCAGCGACAGACTAATACAATGGCTAAAGTATTGTGCAGACGAATGGACTCAGTACTGCAATGTTATTTGTCAACACCGTTACAGATATATGATGTATCCGTTGACCATTCTAGAATTGCTATAGTGTTAAAGTCAATAATCTATAGTTAAGCCCAACGGCTACAGTGACCTCATGGCGAACGTACTATGTACCGTAATATCAATTGCATATATCCCTAACCATAACAGTTGCATACGTTGATAGTACTGGAATTGCTGCGGAATATACGTCATAAGTGAACGAGTTAATTCAACGACAGCTACACACTGACATTGCCTGTATGCAGTACAGCGTTGTCAGTTCATAACACTTCGAGCTATAATGGATCCGAATTCTGCCATTCTATAATTGCTATGGAATTAAAAACGTAATTGAAGGGATTAATGAAACGGCTACAGTGCTCTGCTGGTGGATGTACCATGTACAGTTCCGCAGATAGTAAATAACTGAACTCGTTACCTTACTATACATTGGTTATTCTTGCATTGCCGTGGAATTTACGTCACCGATGAACAGATTATTTCAACGGGTACAGTAATGTGGTGAGGGTGATCTCTGTACTGTATTGTCAATTGTTAATATCGCGAGGGATAGTAGATCTGTATCTTGTCATTCGAAAATACATATTGAACCTAAATCATCATTGCAATGATTAATGCAGTGGCTACTGTGCTATATTGGTTGCCGTAATAGGTACCGTACTGTCAATTGGAGATATCTTAAGACATATCCGTAATATACATCGATTATTCCAGGATTGCTTTCGAGTTTACATCGTGAGCAAACAAGGTACTCGAACGGCCACAGTAATGCGATGATTGCTGGACTCAGTACTGTTTTGAGAACTGCTAATATCGCAAGGGGCAGTGGCTCAGTTTTTAGTCAATATAAAATCGTTATAGGGTCCAATTTATCACTGAAAGTACTATTCCAAACGCCACAGTGCTGTATCGGAGAATGTAATATGTTCTGTACTGTCAACTGGTAATATCACTGGACATAACCGTACTATACTTCGATTATTCCAGAATTGCGATCGAATTCGAATCATCAGTGAGCACAGCTGACCAACGTCTGCATTACTGCGATGACGGCAGTATTAAATGCAGTGTTGCTTACGTCGATATCTAGAGCGATAGTGGTCCTATGTTTTGCCAACCTAGAATTGCGATAGAATATGAATAATCATTGAACAACTTAACACACGGGCCACAGTGTTATATTGGCAGATATAATAAGTACCGTAATGTCAATTTTAAATATTTCAAGCCATAACAGTTATATTCGATTATTGTTCAAGAGTTCCTTTGGAAATTACAACATCAATGAGCAAAGTATTCCAATGGCTACAGTACTGTGATGATGGCAGTACTAAGTACATGGTTTGTCAACTGTTAATACCACGTTGGTTAAAGTTCCTGCCTTTTGCATTCTAGAATTGCTACAATACCTAAGTCATCATAAAATAGATTATTCCAACGGCATAAGTGACCTCTTGGAGGATGTACTAATTACCGTACTGTGAACACTAACTGTCACAAGCCATAATCGTATTATACATAGTTAATACAAGATTTACTTAGAAATTTTGACCATCAGTGAACAAATTAGTTGAACGTTTACATTACTGTGGCGGTGACTGTAATCTGCACCCTGTTGGCAATTGTTAATATCTCGTGGACCAGTGGATCTGTATTTTGTCATCCTAGTATTGTCATAGAATATAAATCATTATTGCACAGAATATTCCAACAGCTACAGTGATGTATTTGCGGATGTAGTAAGTACTGCACGTCGGTATTAGATACTTCAAGCCATAACCGTAACATACAATGACTATTCCAGCATTGCTTTCGAATTTGAGTCACTATTGAGCAAAGCCCTATGACGCCTACACTACTGTGAAGATGACTGTACTCCGGGCTGTGCTGTAAGTTTTTAATATCTCTACGCATAATGAATCTACCTTTTGTCATTCTAGAACAGCTATAGAGCATATATCATGAATGAACAGATTGATACAGCTGTTGCAATGCACTGCTGGTTGATGTAATATGTACCGTGCTGTCAGTCGGATATATCATTAGCCATAACCATTCTATAAATTCAATAGTCCAGAATAGTTTTGAAATTTGCATCATCAGCGATCAAAGCATACCAGCGGCTACATTACAGTGTTTATTGCTGTACTCAGTGCTGTGATGTAAATTGTTCATACCTTCAGGTATAATGGATCTGCCCTTTGTCATACCAGAACAGCTATAAAGTCCAAGTCATCGCTAAAGAGATTAACAGGGCTGTAATGCTCTCTTCGTAGATGTACTAAATGACGTACTCTCAATTGCAAATATATCGCTAGTCATAAAAGCACTATAAATTGAATATTCTGGGATCACTTTCGAATTTACATCATCAGTAATAAGAGAAGACCAACGGCTACAGTAATGTGATTATAGCTGTACTCAGTACTGCGCTCTCAATTGTTGATATCACGAGCGATAGTGGACTTTTGTTTTGTTATTCTAGAATTGTGATGGGACATATATTATCACTGAACAGCATAATCCAAGCGCTAGTGAGATATATTGGTGCATGTAGTAAAAGCCGTACTGACAATTGGAACCGCCGCAAGACACAACAGCGATATAAATTGATTACACCATAATTGCATTCATATTTACATCATCAGTGAAAAAAGTTATCCTACCGTCACCATACTGAGACGATTGCCGAAGGAAGTACTTTGTTGACATTTGTTAATATCTCGGGGGATACTGTATCAGCACTTTTCATTCTTGAATTGCTGTATAATATACATCGTTGGTGAATTGATTAATCCAAAGGCAATAGCGTTGTATTGGAAGATGTACTCATCACCGTATTGTCAATTGTAAATGTCAGATGCCATAACCGTACTATGCATAGGTAATTCCAGAATTACTTTAGAATTTTCGTCATCTGTGAACAATTTATTCCACAGACTACACTACTTTGATGATGGATATACTCAGTACTGTTCTGTCAATTGTCGATAACTCGAGGAACAGTAGACCTTTATCTTGCCATTCTGGAAATGTTATAGAATTTTAATCATCATAGAACACATTAGTCTAACGGCTACACTGCTCTATTCGTGGACGTAATATGTACAGTACTGTCAATTGGAACGTCTTAAGCAATAACCGTAATATACAACGATTATTCTGGAAATGCATTCGAATTCACATAATCAGTGGATAAGGTTATTTAAACGCTACAACACTGTGATGACGGCTGTACTAAGTACTGTGTTGTCACTTGCTAATATCTCGAGGGATAGTGGTTCTGCATTTCTCGCTCTAGAATTCCTATGGAATATACATCACCAGTTATCAGACCTATCAAACATTGATCTGTTGGAAGATGTGCTAAATGCCGTACTGCCAATTATAAATGACACTAGCCACAACCGCACTGTGTACAGGTTATTCTAGAATCTCGTTCGAATATTCATTATCAGGGAGTAAAGATTTGCAACGGCTATATCACCGTAAGTGTGGTGTACTCAGTACTGTGCTGCAAATTGCTAATACCTCAAGGGCCTGTGGATGGGTATTTTGTTATCCAAAAATTGTTATAATATATAAATCATCATTGATCAGAATAACTCTACGGCATCAGTGTTACATTAGTGTACGTGATAAGTACAGTACTGTCAATTGGAGATATCCCGAGCCATAACCGTGACATGTAGTGTCTACTCCAGAATAGCTTTGGTATCTTCATCGTCAGTGTACAAAGTTATTCAAGGGCTACAATACAGTGATTGTCACTGTACTCAGTTCGGTGTCGTCATTTGGTAATATCTCGAGGGATAATGGAACTGCATTTCTCTTCCTACAATTGCTGTGGAATATGTACTGTAATTGAACAGGATAATCCAATGGCACCAGCGACTTCTTGGAAGTTGTACTAAGTGCCGTACTGTCAGTTGTAAATATCACTAGCCGTGACCGCCATATACATTGGTTATTCAAGAGTTAAGAAAGAATTTCCGTCATCAGTGAACAAAGTATTCCAATGTCTACATCAACGTGGTGTTGGCTGTACTCGGCACTGTGTTGACAGTTGCTAACATCTCGAGGGTCAGTGGATCTGTGTTTAGTTATTCTAGAATTGGTATAGGGTTTAAACCGCCATTGAACGGGTTAATCGCGCGGATCCTGTGATACATTGGTGAATGTAATAGGATCAGTACCTTCAATTGGAACTATCTCAAGCCATAACCGTAACATACGTAGATGTCCTTACAATTACTGAAAATTCTAGCTCCACTGCGGAATTTAAGTCATCAGTTACGAAATTAATACAATGATTACTGTACTGTGATGATGGCTCTACATATCACTCTACTGACATTTGTTAATATCTCGAACGCTAATGGAACTGCCTTTTGTCGTTCTAGAATTGCTATAGAATATAAATCATCATTGAACGCAGGAATCTAAAGGCCACGGTGCTCTGTTGACGGATGTACAAAGAGCAGCAATTGCAATTATATATGTCTCAAGCCATAACCGTACTGTACATTGACTATTCTAGCCTTGCTTTGCACTTTACATAATCAGTGAAGAAATTAGTATAGCGGCTACAGTACTGTGGCGATAGCTGTACTCAGTACTCCTATGTCAATTGTTAATATATCGAGCTACAACTGATTAGCCTTCCGTCACTCCTGAATTGATATGGAATATAAATCGTCATTGAACAGATCAATCCAACGGCTGCAGTGCCCTGTTGATGGATTTACTGAGAAACGTACTGGCAATTGCAAATATCTTTTGCCGTAATCGCACTATACAATGATTATTCTCGAATTACTGCTAAATCAAGGTTATCAGTGAAATAATTATACGAATGACTAGAGTATTGTGACGATGGTTACACTCAGTACTCTTTCGTCAATTGTCAATGTCATGCGAGATAATGGGCCAGGTGATTACCACACTGGAAATGCTGTATGATAGAATATCATCAAGGAACGTGTTTGATCAAATGCTATACTGCTCCGTCGATGGACGTACTAAGTACCGCACTGTCAGTTGTAAATATCTGTAACCATAACCATATTATATAGTGACTACTGTATAATTGCCGTTAAACATAGATCATCAGCGGAAGAATTAGTCGGACGGCTAAGGTACTGTGGTGATGTCTGTAGTCTGTACCGTTTCGTCAATTCTTAATGTCTCTTGCGATAATGGGAGAGTCCTTTGCCATTATACATTTGCAAAGGAACTTAAATCACCACTGAACTGATAAATCGAACGGTTGCAGTGCTCTGTTGACGTATGTACTAGCAATAGTACTTACAATTATATGTATCTCTAGCCCTGGACGTACTACGAACTGGATATTCTAGACTTGCTTTGCAGCTAAAGTCATTGGTGAACTAATTATTCCAGCGTCTACACTTCTGTGATGATGGCTCTACTCAGTAGTGTTTCGTCCATTCTTAACGTCTCACGCGATAATGGATAAGTCCATTGCCATTCTAGAGATGCAAATGACTCTACTGGTCATTGTGCCAGGTGCAGTACTGGAAATTGTTAATATCTCTGGCCATAACTGGTGTATACATAGATAACCCTAGAGCTACTGTTGAATTTAAATCATAATTCCACAGATTAATTCAATGGCTGCAGGGCTCTATTGGTGGACTTACCAGATACCGTTCTGAGAATTGTGAATATCTCTATCAATAACAGATATATACATTCATTATTCTAGAAATAATGTTGCAATTACATCATCAGTGGGCAGATTATTCCAGCGGCTGCACTAGTGTGATGATGCCTCTTCTCAGTACTTTTACGTAAATTGTTAGCATCTGGAGCTATAACGGGTCAGTCTATTGACATTCTAGAATTGCTATATGGTCTGCTTCATCATTGAACAGATTAATCCTGTGGCATCAGTGCTCTGTTGATGGATGTACTAAGAACAGCACTTACAATTATAAATATCCGTAGTCATAACCGCACTGTACATTTATTGCTCTCGCGCTAATGTTAAACGCAAACTATCAGTGAACAAATTATTTCAACGGATAAAGTATTGTGATGTTGGCTTCACTCTATGCTGTTTCGTCAACTGTTAATTTCTCACGCGATAATGGGCCAGTACTTGGTGATTCTAGAAATGCGAGTGAATTTATGTCATCACTGAACAGCTTATTCCCACTGCTACAATGCTCTACTGGCGGATGTACCATCTACCGTTCTGGGAATAGTACATATCTTTATCCATGTCTAATGTATGCATTGACCATTCCAGACCTACTGTGGAATTTAAGTCATTACTGTGCAGATTAATCCTGCGGCTGCATTAATGTCATGAGGGCTGTACTCAGTACTGTTATGTGAATCCTTAGCATCTTGAGATATAACGGATATGTCTTTCGTCATTCTAGAGTTGCTATATAATGTACGTCACCATTGAACAGGATAACACAACGGCTGCAGAGATCTGTTGATGGATACACCAAGTACCGTACTGTTAATTGTAAATGTCTCTAGCCATAGCAGTAAAATTCATTGATTATTCCAGAATTGCTGTTAAACATAAGTTATCAGAGAATAAATTATTCCAACGGCCAATGTACTGTGATGCCGGTGGTGTTTAGCACGGTTTCGCCTGCTGCCATTATTTCGAGTGATAATGGTTCAGCCCTTTGTCATTCTGTAATAGGAATAGGATCTAAATCATCACTGAACAGCTTATTGCAATGGCATCAATAATATACTGGTGGATCTTCCAACCCTGAATAGGGAGTGGTAGATATCTCTAGCAATACCTGATGTATGCATTGATTACTCTGGAACTACTGCGGAATTTAGATCATAAGTGAATATAGTTATAATGTGTCTGCCGTGCTGCTATAGTTGCTGCACACGGTGCTGCTAAGTCAATTGTTAATACCTCGGTCTATAAGTGATCTGTCTTTTGTCATTCCAGAGCTACTATAGAATCTACATTATCATTGGACAGCCTAAACGAACGGCTACAGTGCTCTGTTGATGTATGTACAACGTACCGTTCCGTCAATTGTTAATACTTTAGCCACTACGGTACTACACGTTAATTATCCTAGTATTGAGGTTAAACGGATACTATAAGTGAACAAATTGGTCCAACGGCTGAAGTACTTTGACGATGGTTGTACTTAGTACAGTTTCGTCAATTTTAAACGTCTCTAGCTGTAACGGAAAGGTACTTTGTCGTTCTAGAATTGCAAGGGAATTTAAATCATCACTCAACAGATTAATCAAACTGCTGCAGTGCTCTAGTGTTGGAGACATCAACCACCGCACAGGGAATTGCAAGCATCTGTAGTCACAACTCATGTATACACTGATTTTTCTGGCACTACAGTGGAATCTATATCATCACTGGCCAGATCGGTCCAACGACTACAGTGTTCTATTGGTAGATGACCTGGGAAGCGTAATGTCAATTGCAGATATCCTTAGCCAAAAACGCACTATACATTGATTTTCCAAGAATTGAGAGTAAACTTAAATAATCAGTGAACAGGTTGGCACAACTTCTAAGATACTGAGAAGGTGGCTGTACTCAGTACCGTTTCGTCAATTGATAGCGTCTCGCGCGACAATGACCAGTCTTTGACAATCTGGAATAACATTAGGATTTAGTCCATCACTGAACAGGGTAATCCAACGGCTAGGTTGCTCTATCTGTGGATGCACCGACTGCACTGCTGGGAGTAGTAAATATCTCTATTCACATCTAGTATATACGGTGACTACTATAGAAATACTGTGGAACTCAATCCGTCAATGATCATATTAATCCTACAGCTACAGTACTTTATTGGTGGATGCTGCACAATCTTTCCTGGGAGTTGTAAATATCTCTTTACATAACTGATGTGCACCTGGGTTATACTAGATCTACTTTGGAATTTAAATGATCATGGAACATATAAATCCAATTGCTACAGTTCTCTTGTGGTGAACGTTCCAAATACCGTACTAGGAATTGTTAATACCTCTAGCCATAGCTGATGTATATATTGATTGTTCTAGAACTACGGTGGTAGGTAAATCATCACTGAATGGATTAGTCCAACGCCTGCGGTGCTCTTTTGGTGTATGCAGCAACTACCGTTCTAGGGATTATAAATGTCTCCATCTGCAACTGCTGTATACCTTGATCATTCTAGAATTACTATGGAATTTAAATCATCAGTGAACATATTAATCCAGCAGCTGCACTACTCTGATGATGGCTATAATCATTACCGCCATGCCAACTGCCGATATCTCCAGTTATAACGGATTTCTGTCTATAATCGCTATATAAACTACATCATCATTGAGAACATTGATTCAGCGGCTACAGTCCTCCCATGGCGGATGTACTATTTTCCGTATGGTCAAATGCAAATATCTGTAGGAAAACCGTCCTATACATTTATTATTCAAGAATCGCTGTTATAGTTAAATTGTCAGTGAACACACTGCTCTCAACGGGTACAGTAGAGTGATGACGGCTGTACACAATGCTGCTTTGTCTACTGTTAATGCCTCCAGCGATAAGCGGTCTGTCTTTTGTCACTCTAGAATTGCTGCAGAACGTATGCCAAAACTGAACAGGTTACTCCAACGACAAGAGTACTTTATCGGTGAGTGTACGAACTACTGTACTGGTAATTGTATATATCTCGAAGCATTTCTGATGTATACATCGATTATTCTGGAGACACTGTTGAACTTAAATCACCACTGAACAGATTGATACAACGGCTACTGTGTCCTGTTGCTTCATGTGCCAAATACCGTACTGGGAATTGTAAGCATTTCTAGCCACAATTGATGTGTACATTGAGTATTCCAGAACTACTGCGGAATTTAAATCATCAATGAAGAGATTTACACGATGGCGATGTACTGATCTGATGGCTGAACTTAGTACCGTGTTGTCAATTGATAATGTCTCGAGCGGTACGGGATTAGTATTCTGTCATTCTTGAATTGCAATAAAACCTACATAATCACTGAAGAGGTTAATTCAACGCTTACAATTCTCTGTTGATGGATGCACTAAGTGCCGTACAAGCAAATGCAAATATCTCTAGTCATAACCGTACTATAAATTGAATACACCGGAGGTGCGGTTAATGTTACATTAAAGGTGAACGAATCAATCCAGCGGCGAAAGAAATGGGATGATGGTTGTACCCGGTATTGCATCGTCAATTGTTAACGACTCGAGCGATTGTGTGTCAGTCCTTTGTCATTCTAGCATTGCAGTAGGACTTTAATCATCACTGGATGGATTATTACCCCGGCAGTAGTGCTGTGTTGGTAGACGTAACAACTACCGTACTATGAAATGTTAATATCTCTAATCACAACTGATGTAAACATTGGTTTTTCTAGAACTACAGTGGAGTTTAAATAATCAGTGAGCGGACTACTCCAACGGCGGCAGTACAATGATGATGGCTGATCCTAATACCGTTATGTCAGCTGCTAATATCTGGAGCCTTGAAGGATCTGCCATTTGTCACTCTAGAATTACTATAGAATATAGATCGCCATTGTACAGGTTTAACCAACGGATAAAGTGCTCAGTTGACAGCCGTACTACGTACCGTGCTGTCAATTGAAAACGTCACTCGCCATAGGTGTACAATACAGTAATTATTCCAGAATTGCTGTTAAACATAAGTTATCTGTCAATAGATATATCCAGCAGGTAAAGTACTTTGACGGTAGCTGTACTCGCTACTGTCTCACCAATTGTTTATGTCTGGAGCGATAATGGCTCAGCTCCTTGTTATTCTAGATTTGCAATTGGATGTAAGTCATCAATGGACAGTTCAACCCTACGGTCGCAGTGCTGTGTTGGTGGATGTAACAGCTACCGTATTGGAAATCGCAAATGTCTCGAGCTTGTACTTATGCATAAAGAGATTATTCTAGGGCTATTGTGTAATTTGTGTCGTCACAGAACAGAACAATACAACGGCTGCAGTACTGTGATGTCGGCTGTACATAGTACTGAGTTGCCGGTTGTTAAAATTTCGTGCTGTAGCGAATCTGCCATTTCTCATTCAAGAACTGCTGCAGAATACATATCATCATTGAGCAAACCAATCCAATGGCTACAGTGTTCTGTTGATAGATGTACTTAGAACCGAACTGTCAATTGTAAATATCCCTGGACATGACAATACTATACATTGGTTACTCAAGAATTGCGGTTAAATTCAAGTTACCAGTGAATAAATTATTCCAACGGCTAAGGTACTGCCATGAAGGATGTACACATTCCTGTTCCGTGAATTATTAGTATCTCGTGGGATAATTGTTCATTCCTATGTCACGCTAGAATTGTAATAGTGGCTAAATCATCAGTGAACAAATTAATGCAACGGCTACAGCACTGAGATGATGGACGTAATAAGTACACTACTGTCAGTTGTAAATATCTCTAGCCTTAACCATGCTATATATTGATTTTCCTAGAAATGCTGCGAAACGTAAATTATCAGTGAAGAAATTTGTCCACTGGCTAAGAGACTGTGGTGTTGCCTGTACTCTGTACTATAATGTCAGCTGCTAATACCCCCAACTAGAGTGGATCTGTCTTTTTTTATTTAAGAATTGCTATGTAATATGGGTCAGGATTGAACAGGTTAAAACAACTGCTAGAGTGCACTGTTGATGGTTGTACTATGTACCATGCTGTCATTTTCAAATATAACTAGCCATAACCGTACTCTGCATTGAATACTCTAGAATTGTTGCTAGATTTGTTTTGTCAGTGTAGAAATTGGTCCAACGGAATAAGTACTGTGATGATGGTTGTACTCAGTGCTGTTCTCTCAATTTTTAATATTTCGAGCTATAACGGATCAGCCTTTTGCCATCGTAGATTGCCATTAGGTCTAAGTCGTCATTCAACATGTAATTGCAACGGCTGCAGTACTCAATTGATGGATGTACTAAGTAACGTGCCCCCAATCGTGAGTATCCGCAGCCATAACCGTACTACACATTGATTATTCGAGAACTAATGTTTAACTTATGATGTCAGTGTCAAATTAGTCCAATTTCTAAAGTAATGTGATGATTTCTGTACCCAATACTGTTTAGTTATTTGTTAATATCTCGAACTATAACGGATCTGTCCTTTGTAACGCTAGAATTGTCATAAGGTCTAAACCGAAAATGAACAGGTTAATCCAAAGGCTACAGTACACTGCTGATGGATGTACAAGCTACCGTACAGTGAACGGTTAATATCTCTAAATTATCTGATGTATAAAATGATAATTCTAGAAATGCTATGGAATGTAAGTCATCATTGAAAAGATTAATACAATGGCTACAGTACTGTGGTGATAGTTGTAGTTAGTACTGTTTTTCCAGTAGTTTGTATATCTATCAGTAATGGTTCTGACTTTCGATATTCTTGAATTGCTGTAGGATATAGATCATGATGGAACATATCTATAAAACGACTATATTTCCCTGGTGATGTATGTACTAAGGATCGTACTGGGAACAGATGATGTCTTTAGTTCTAACCGTACCACTCATTGATTACCATAGACTTCCTTTGGAATTTGAACCATCACTGGACTGTTAAATCCAACGGCTACAGTGCCCTCTTGGACGAGTTATCAGCTACCGTACTGGGAACTGTAGGTGGCTCTGTCCATAATTGACGTACACATTGATTATCCGATACCGACTGTGGAATTTATATCATCAGTGAAAACACTATTCCAAATGCTGTAGCACTGTGATGATACCTGTACAGAGTACTGTTATGACAATTTCTAATATCTCGAGATAAAACAAATCGGTTTGCTGTTATTCCAGAACAGCTACAGAACCTACCCCATGGCTGAAGTGTTAAATTCAACGGCTACAGAGCTCTGTCGATAGATGAACTAAGAACCGTACTATCAATTGTAAACGTCAATAGACATAGCCGTGTTATACACCGACTACCTTGAGCTTGCTTTTCAATTTAAGCCATCACTGAATATATTATTCCGGCGACTAGCGTATTTTATCGGCGGATGTACCAACAACCGTGCTAGGAATTGTAACCACCTGCATCCGTAGCTGATGCATTCATAGATCTTTCTGGAATTACTGTGCAATTTATATCATCAGTGAACAGATTAATTCAACGGCTGCACTAATGTGATGATGGCAATACTCAGAACTCTTTCTTCAGTTGCTAATATTTCAAGCTATAATTGGACAGTCCATTGTTATTCCAGAATTGCAATAGGATATAGGTCGTCACCGGACGGAAGTTGCATTACGTTATAGAACATCACTGAGCAGATTATTCCATTGACTATCATGCTCTATATGTGGATGTACCAACTATTGTACTGGGAATTATAATTTACTCTAGGCAAAACTGACGTATACATTGGTTATTCTGGAACTACTGTGGAATATAAATCGTCACAGAAAGGAATAATCCAACGGCTACGGTACTGTATTGATGGATGCTACGACTATCGAGCTGGGAGCTGTAAAGTTCTATATCTGTAACTGGTGCATACATTGACTTTTCCTGAACTACTGTGGAATGTGGATCAACAATGGGCAAAATAATCATACGGCTAATGTACTGCGATGATGGCACCACAGAGTACTGAGTTGTAAATTGTTAATAACCCGAGCTTTGCGGATATGTCCTTTGCCATTCCACAATATCTTCAGAAAACAAATGATCAATGAACATCAATACGAAGGCTACAGTTCTCTCTTCATAGATTTGATAAGAATCCTACTGTCAATTCTAGGTACCCTACATATAAACGTGTTATACATCAACTACCCCAAACTTGCTTTTAATTTAAATGATCAACATTACTCTAGACTATTCTAGATTTACCGTGGAAATTATTTCATCAGTGAACCGATTAACACATTGACGGAATAAATGTGATGATGGTTGTACTCTGTACTGTTTCGTCTACTGTTAATGTCTTGAGACATAATTGGTCAGTCTTTTGTCATTCTAGAGTTGCAATTAGAATTAAATAATCACGGAGGAGGTTAATCCTACGGCTGCAGTGATGTATCTGTGGATGTACCATCTTCCGTACCGCGAATTGTAAATATCTCCAGCCGTAACTGATGAATGCATTGACTACTCTAGGCTTGCTTTGCAATTTACGTCATTAGTCAACCAATTAATCCAACTGCTACAGTAGCGTTTTGATGCCTGTACTCAATAATGTATCGTCCATTGTTAATATCTCGAGCGTTAATTTGTCGGTCCTTTGTCACTCTAGAGTTGCTATAGAATATATATCGCCATTGAACAGATTAATTCAATGGCTACAGTGCTTTACTGGCGGTTGATCTAGCTAGAGTGCAGGGAATAGCAGATAACTCCAGCTGTAACTGACGTATACATGGATTACTCTAGAAATGCTGTTGAATACAAGTAATCTGTGATCAGATAAATCCAACGGCTGTGCTACTGTTATCATGGCTGTACTCTGTACTCTTGTGTCAATTGTTAATAACTCGATATATAACGTTTGTGTCTATTGCCATCCTTCAATTGCCATAAAACCAGCATCATCATTGAAGAGGCTTATTCAACGGCCACAGTTCACTGCTGATGGATGTACAAAGTGCCATACAGCCAATTGTAAATATTTGTAGACATAGACACACTATGTACTGATTATTCCACAGTTGCTTCTAAACTTATATTATCTGTGAACAAATTAGTACCAACGCCTGAAGAACGGTGATGACGGCTGCACTCAGTACTGTTTAGCCAATTGATAATATATCGAGCGAGAGTGAGTCAGTAATTCGTCATTGTAGAATTGCTGCAGATACTAAATCATCGCGGGGCAGATTAATCCAACGACTACAGCAATTTGTCGGTGGATGTACGATCAGACGTACTGGGAGTTGCAAACATCTGTAGCAATAACTCGTACACACATCGGTTATTCTAGTATTACTGTGGAATATGAGTCATCACTGAACAGTTTAATCCAATGGCTAGAATGCTCGAGTGGTTGAGGCACCCACTACCATACGCGGAATTGTAACTAGATCTATCCATAACTGATATATGCATTGGTCATTCTAGGGAAACTGCGGAATATGAATTGTCAGTGGACAGATTAATCCTGCGGCAGCCGTTCTGCGATGATGGCTGTACTCTGGTCCGTTTCGTCAATTTACAATATCTCCAGAGATAATGCGTCAGAACTTTGTCTTTCTAGAATTGCAAAGGATATAAATCATCACTGAAAAGATTTATCAAATGGATACACTGCTCCATTGGCGTGTGTAGCAACTACCATACTGTGAGTTGTAAATATCTCAAGCAATATCTCTTGTATACAGTGATAATTCTAGAATTAAATTGGTGTTTGCGTCATCACTGAAGAGATTAATCCAGCGGCTACGGTGCTATACAAATGGATGCACCAAACACAGTGCTGGGAGTTCCAAATACCTTTATCTGCAACTGATGTATACATTGAATGCACTACAAAAATACTGTGGGATATAGGTCATCAGTGAACAATTTAATCCAACGCCTACAGTGCTGTGTTGGTAGACGTTACAATTATCGTACTGCGAATTGTAAATATCTCTGTCCATAACTGATGTTTACATTGATCTTTCTATATCCACAGTCGAATTTGAATCACCACAGAACAGATAAATCCAACGGATATACAACAGTGTTAATGGCGGCACTACGTGTAGTTATGTCAGTTGTTAATATCCCGAGCTATAACGGATTCGCACTTTGTCAATCTAGAATTGCCAGTAATCAAAATCATCATTGAACAGGTGATATCAACGGCTGCAATGCTCTCTAAATAGATGTGCCATGTACCTTAGAGTCAATTGTAAATGTCTCTAAACGTAACCGTACTATATATTGATTATTCTAGATTTTCAGTTGAATTTAGTATATCTTTTAATAAATTCGTCCGACGGCTAAAGTAATGTGATGATGGCTATGCCCAGTAACTTTCCGTCAGCTGTTCATGTCTGGGGTGACAATGGGTCAATCCTCCCTATCCCTGGAATTGCAATAGAAATTTAGTCATCACTGAACAGATTAAAGCGACGGCTACACTTCTCTATTGGAGGGCACACCAACTACAGTACTGTCAGTTGCTGATATCTGTGGACATAAATGACGTTTACAGTTACTATGCCAGGACTACAGTTGAATTTATATCATCACTGAACAGACCAATTCATCAGCACAGTGCTCTGTTGGCGGATGTGCAGTCTACCACACTAGCAATTGTAAACATCTCTAGCTATAACTGACGTATACATTGATTATTCTAGAACAACGTTGCAATATAAGTCGAGACTGAGTAGATTGATACGACGGCTAGAGTGTCATACTGTTGGGTACGCCAATTACCGGACTGGGAATTATACATTTCTTTAGGCATAACTGATACATTCCTTGACTACAGCAGAGCCTCTGTGGTATTTAAGCAACCAGTGTTCCAATTCAAACTACGGCTGCAGTAGTGTCATAATGACTGCACTCAGTACTGTCTCCGCAATTGATAACTTCTCGAGCGATAATGGGTCAGCCCTGTGTCATTCTAGATTTACATTATAATATAAATCATCACTAAACAGATTAATCCAACCGCTGCAGTAATATATTGGTGGTTGTACACACTATCGTACTGGTAATGAAAATGTCTCTATCCTCAAATGATGTATACATTGATTATTCTAGAAATACTTTGCACCTCAGATCACCATGGAACTGACTAATCCATCGTCTGCAGCAATGTGCTGATGGCTGTCATCAGTACAGTTAACTAAATTGTTATTATTTCTAGCCTTAATCGAGCTGTCAATTGTCATTCTAGAGCTGCTGCAAAATATAAAGCATCATCGATTAGATCAATCCAACGGGAATAGTGCTCTTATGATGGATGTACTAAGAACCGCACTCTCAACTATAAATACCTCTAGCCGTAACCGTGTTATACATTTTTTCCTCTAGACCTCCAATGGCACCTGCATCATGAGTGAACAGGTTAATCCAACGGCCAGAGTGCTGTATTGGTGGATGTTACCACTATCGCACTGCGGATTTTAGATATCTCTAGCCATAACTGATGTATACATTGATTATTAAAGAACTACTGAGGAATATATATCATTAGTAAACTGATTAAACTAACGGCTGCAGTACTGTGTTGATGGATGTGCATAGTACTGTCATGCCAATTGTTAACGTTTTGACCTGTAACGGATCCGACGTTTGGCATCCTAGAAATGGATTAGAAAATGAATCATTACTGAACAAATAAATCGAATGGCTACAGTTACCTATTGGTGGAAGCACCAGTTACCGTACTGGGAATTGGTAACATCTCTAGCCACAGATGATGTATACATTGATTATTCTACATTGATTATCATACTGATAAATTTGAGTCATCAGTGAGCAGAATAATCGAAGGGATGCAGTACCGTAATGGTGGCTATGATCAGTACTGATTCGTCACGTGTTAACGACGAGATGGACATTGGGTCAGACCTTTGTCATTCTAGAATTGCAATTAAATATATACCATCGCTGAAAACATTAATGGAACGGCTACTGCGCTCTCTTGGTGTATGTACTAAGTTCCGTGCTCTTAGCTCTAAATACGAGTAGCCGTATCTGTATTATGCATTGACTATTCTAGAATTGCTCTAGAAATTACGTCATCAGTGAACAACTTATTCCGTCGCCCACGTTAGTGTGATGGTGGATGCACTCTGCCCTAATATGTAAGTTGTCAGTGCCCGGAGATATAATGCATCTGTGCCTAGTCCTTGTGGAATTGCTAGAATATCTAAAGTATCACTGAACTGAATAGTCCGTCGACTACAGTGGCCTTTTAGTCGATGTACTAAGTACCGCAATTGTAAGTATCACTAGCCATAACCGTACGATTCATCGATTATTTTAGAATGGCTGTGTAATTTAAATCATCAAGGATCAAATTATTGCAACTTCTGCAGTACCGTCATAATGGCGAGACTTAGTATTTCGTTGCCAATTGTTAATATCTCGAGGGATAATCGATCTGTATTTTTTCATCCTATATTTGCAGTAGAATACAAATCATCGGTGACACAGGTTAATCTAACTGCAACAGTGCACTATTGGTGGATGAACTATGTACCGTACTGTCAATTGTGAATGTCTCCAGCTATAACCGTACTATTCGTTGGTTATTCTAGAACTACTTTGGAATTTACGTCACCAGTGGTAAGAGTAATACTTCTGCTACAGAACTGGCATGACGACTGGACTTAGCACTGTGTTGTGACCTGCTTTTGTCCCGAAGGACTATGGATCTGACGTTTGGTGGTACACAATTGGAATAAAATATTCATCATCGGTGAACAGATTAATCCAATGGCTACACTTCCCTGCTGATAGAGGTACGAAGTAGTGGAATGTCAATTGTAAATATTTCTACCCGCAACAGTAACATTTATTAATTATTCTAGAATGACTGTGGAATATACATTTTCAATGTACACATTAATCCGTCGGCTGCATTACCGTTGCGATGGCCGCACGCTGTACCTTGTCGTCAATTGCATATACCTCGAGGCATAATGGATCTGACTTTCTACATTCTAGAATTGATGAAGAATATAGATCATCACTGAGCAGAATAGCCCGTCGGCTGCAGTGCTCTCCTGTGGATGTTGCTAGCACCATACTGTCAGTTATAAACATCTCTAGCAATAGTACATCAAGTCATTGGTTACTCTAAAATTGCTGTGGACTTAGGCCCATTAGTGGACGAATTAATCAAATGGATACAGCACGTTGATAATGAATGTACTCAATAATATATTGCCTACTGTTAATATCCCTAGCAATTTCTCAAGGACCAATTATTCATTCCTCGATTGCGATTATGGTTAGATGCTCATTTGACGGAAAAATACAATTGCCACAAAACAGTAAAAACGTCTGCACCCAGTCCTGTGTTGCCCTATGACAATATCACTAGCGATAATTTACGAATTACGTTGGTCGTTCTACAATTGCTGTGGAGCTCATGTGATATGCGAACAGAATAATCCAATTGATGTAGTACTGATTAGACTACTATACACGGTGATGTGTCTTCAGTTGTCACTATCTTTAGTGAAAACTGATATATCCAGTGGTCATCCTAGAATAGCAATACAATCTAGCGCATCTTAGGACATGTTGATGCATTGTCTGTAGTTCCGCGTAGGATGTCTTACTCAATACTGTGTTGTCAATTGTGAATGTCTCTGGTGACAATGTACCTTTCTTTCGACATTCCGGAATTTCTATACAATTTAAATCATGAGTGATTAGATTCATTCACCGGTTGTAGTGTTACATTGATGCCCGCACTCTGCGCAGTATTCTCCATTGTCAATAACCCTAGGGATAATAAATCTACCCATTGGTAATTCTACATATGCAGCAGAATAGATTAATCCCATGGGTGTAGTACATTTAGATTGCTCTACCCAGTGATGTGCCTTCAATTGCCAATACACTTAGTCAGTGATCTATCCAGTGATCATTCTAGAACGGCGATGTATACTTGATCGGCTTCGAATAGGATCTCACAATGGCTGTAGTACTGCTTTGATGACTAGACCCAGTATGTGTTGAAAATTAGTAATATTTCCAGCCATGACTGACTTATGCTTTGGCCTTTCTAGATCTGCTATAGAGCTTAAATGGCCAGCGAACAGACTAATCCAACTGCTGCGGTGCTCTTCATGTAGATATACAATGTACCGCACTCAAAATTGTAAATATCCCCAGCCATAAATGTCCTATACACTGATTATTCTTAGAATAGTTTGATAATAAGGCCATAGTCGTGCGATGAAGGCTATACCCACTACTCTGTCATGAATTGTGAATATTTTTAGCGATAATGGATCTGTCTTATGCCATTTTAGGATTGCTATGCAATTTAAAACATCAGCGAACAGATTATTCAAATGCTACAGTACTGTCATAATTTCTTCACTCTGTTTTGTAGAGACAATGATTATTATCTTGAGCGACAATTGACGTTACACTTGTCTTTCATGATATGCTGCAGCAGATAAATCGTCAGTGGATAGATTCATGCAACGGCTATAGTTCCCTGCTATTAACTGTAATCAGAGCTGTACATTCAATTGTCGGCACCTCCAGCGATAATTAATATATTCATTGATCATTCTGCAATTTATGGAGAACTTAGAAGATCAGCGAATATGTAAATCAAATGTATGTGGGCTGTTATGGATGCGATCCTGAGTGATGTATTTTCAACTGTCTATTTCCTTAACGATAATTGATCTATCCAGTTATGATTATCGGAAGGAAATGTGGCTCAGATCATCCTAGAACAGGTTGCCGCAGTGGATGTGGCACTGCGCTTATGGCTACGTTCAGTACTGAGTTGTCAATTCTGAATTCCTAGAGCGATAATGCGTCTGTCTGTACTCATCCTAGAATTGCTGTATAATTTGAATCAGCATAGAACGGACAAACCCAACGGCTACGGTGATGTGGTGCTGCATGTACTAAGTACCGAACTGGCAGTTGTAACTTTCGCTATCCATAACTTTACTATAAATTCATTATCCTTGAGCTGCTGTGGAACTTATATCATCACTAAAGACATTAATAATACGGCCTTAGTGCAATGATGATTCCTTTTCTCAGTACTGTGTTGTCAATTGTTAGCGTCTAGAGCGGTAATGGATCTTCTTTTTGTCATTATAGGGTAGCAACATAACTTTAATCATCAGAGAACAGAATAAACAAACGGCTTCGGTGCACCGTTGATGACTATACTCACAGCCGTAATGACATATGTCAATGCCTCCAGCAGCAATAGTTCCTCCCTTCGATGATTCGACAATTGCTGAAAGGCTTAGATGTTCAGCGAACAGATTAATTCGACGGCAATAATATTATTTAGATGGCTACAGTCATATTTGTGTTGTTATTTGTCAATAACACTAAAGATATCTGATGTATCCGTTGGTCATTCTGTAACTGCTGTAGTGTTTAAATCATTAGGTAAGCGGTTAATCCAACGGCTTCAGTGCTCCGTATGTGGGAGTACCAGGTGTCGTACTGACAATTGTAACTTTGTCTAGCCATACATTATCTATATGTTTTTGTACTACAGATGCTGATGAATGTAGGTCGCCAGCGAAGACATTATTCAAATGGCTGCAGGGCTGTAATGAAATTTGTACTCAGTACTCTTCATAAACATGTTAATGTCTCCAGCGACAGTTGCTCTCCCCATTGATCGTACTACAACTGCCGAGGAACATGGATTGTCAACGAAGCAATTAATACAATGTTATAGTTTTGTGTAGATGGCAACAACCTTTACATTGTTGACACTTGTGAATATCACTGCCGATTCACGATACATCCACTTATAATTTTTGGATATCTACAGAGCTTAAATAGTCAGTGTACAGAATAGTCCAGCGGCTATAGTGCTCTGGTGGTGGATATAATATGCACCGTACTGTCTATTGTAAATATCTGTATCTATAAATGGTCTATACAATGATTACTTAAGAATTGCTGAGGAATGTAAGTCATCGGTGAAGAAATTAGTTCAACGGCTACAATGATTTATTGGTGATTGTACTAAGTACCGTATTCTCGATTGTAAATATCTGTCGCTACAACTGCTCTATACAATGATTATTCGAGAATTGTCGTGGCGATAAATGTATCCAGTGAACAAATGAATCCAACGGCTACATATCTGCGATAATGACAGTTCTCGGTGCTGTTTTGTCAGTTGGTAATACCTCGAGGTATGTGGATCTGCCTTTATCGTTCTTGTAATGCTATGGGACTTAAATCCTCAGTGAAAATATTAAACAACGGCAGCCGATCTCAGCTGATGATTACACCCTGCACTATGTAGACCGATATTTAGTTCTCCGGCGACAATTGCTCCATCCAATGACCATACTACAATTGCTATAGAACGTATACGATGAAGGAGCAGATACATGCAATGGATATATAACTGCCTAGGTCGCTACGCTCAGTACTGTATTACCATTTGTCAATATCACTACCGATATATGACCTATCCGACAATTGTTCCAGAATTGCTTCGTAGTCAAATAATCACTTAACAGAATAATCCATCGGCTATACTTCTCTCTAACAGTTGGATTATTATGTTCTCTGATGATATAAATGCCAAGTGAAGTCTAGGATTGCCAATAAATAGATCTGTTATTGCTAGAGGTATATGCAATTGAGGGTATGATTATTGACACTTCCATGAACAGAGCACTGTAGCCGTTGGACTGATATATTTAATAATGGCGTCGATTATATAGCAGTTCTAGAGTGACAAGAGATATATCTATTACCGCTCGGGATATTAACAAATGAGAACATAGTATTAAGTACAGCCATCATCACAGTACTGTAGCCGTTGTCTTATTTTGTGCTCGGGTGATGCAAATTCCAAAGCTGGTCTATAGTAATCAATGTATGGTACGGTTATGGCTGGAGTTATCTACAATTCCTTGTATGGCAGTTGGTACGTCTTGCAAACAGTGCACTGTGTCCGTTAGATTATCCAGTACAGTGATGACTTCGATTCCATAGGAATTCTTGCATGACAAACGACAGATCGGTTATAGCTACAGTCGTTAGTAGTTGACATAACGGTACAGATTGCAGCCAACGGCACAGGGCTGCGTCCGTTCGATTAATCAGATCACTGATGATTTACGTTCCTTAGTAGTTCTAGAATAATCAACGTGTAGATCGGTTAGGCTAGGGCTATTTACGATTCGCATTACGGCAGTATGTACGCCCACCAACAGAGAACTTTAGCCGTTGGATTATTCTGCTCAATGACGAAAGGAATTCCAAAGCAAGTCCAAAGTAATAAATGTATAGTACGTCAGTGGCTGGAGATATTTGCTACTGACAGTGCGGTTCCTAGTACATCCATCAACAGGGCACCGCAGCCGTTGGAATATCCACTTCAATGACGATTTATATTCCATCCCAATTCTAGAATGACAAGCGATATATAGTGTACAGCTTGAGATGTTAACAAATGTCGTTACAGTACTGTGTGCAGTGATCATCACAGTACTGCAGGCGTTGTACTAGTCTGTGCAGAGACGATACTCGTTCAACGGTAGTTCTACAATAGTCAATGCATGTATCTGCTAATGCTAGAATTATTTATAATTCCAAGTACGGTAGTCGGTACATCCACGACTAGGGCACTGTAGCCGCTGGACTAAGTTGCTCAGTGATGATATTAATTCTATTGCTGTTCTACGATGGTAAAGGACTATCCCATTATGGCACTCGACATTAGCAAGTGACGAAAGAGTACCGAGTACAGCACTCATCACTGTACTGTAGCCGTTGTATTAGTTCGTAAACTGATGATATGGAACCCAAAGCATTTCTAGAGGATGCAATGCACACTACGGTTATGGCCAGAGACACTTACAATTTGCAGTACGGTTTTTAGTAGTCCCAACGGAAGAGCACTATAGCCGTAGTATTCATCTGTTCAACGATGAGGTGTATTCAATAGCAATTCTAGGGTCACTAAAGGCGGATCTATTAACGCTTGAGATATTAAACAGTGACACCTCAGTACTGAGTACACCACAGATATTAAACAGTCATCACCACAGTACCGTAGACGTCGGGTTAATTTTTTCATCGATGATGTAGTTTCCAAAGCAAGTATAGGGTAATAAATGTATAGCACGGTTACGGCTATTGATATTTATGTTTGAGAGCACGGTTCCTTGTACGTACGTCAACAGAGCAATGAAGCCGTGGGATTGATCAGCTCAATAATGATTTAGATTTTATTGCGATTCTAGACTGACAAGTGAGTGACCCATCATCGCTCGAGGCATTAACAATTCATGCAACGGTATTGAGTATAGGCATCATCACAGTAATGTAGCCGTCGGACTTATATGCTCACTGGTGTCTTAAATTCCACAGTAGATCTAAAACAATCAATGTGTAGATCAGCTGCGGCTAGAGATATTTAAAATGACCAGTACCGTATTTGATGCATCCACCAAATCAGCACTTTCGTCGATGGATTAATTTGCTCACTGATGATGTAAATTCCAAAGCAAGTCAAGATTAATCAATGTATATGATTGTTATGGCTAGTAATGTTCCCAATTGACAGTATGGTTCTCAGTGCATTTGTTAACAGAGCACAGGAGCTGTTGGATTATTCTGTTCAATGAAGATTTAGATACTATTTCAATTCTAGAATGACAAAGTACTAACAAGCTGTCGCTTGAGATATTAAGAATTCTTGAAGTAGTACTGAGTCTAGGCATCATCACAGTACTGTAACTGTATGAAGCATTTATACACCGACGATTTAAATTCCAGAGTATGTCTGGAATAACCAATGCATGCGTCTGCTATGGCTAGAGACATTAGCACTACACACTACGTTAATAAGTACATCTGCCTATGGAGAACCTTAGTCGTGGGATTAATCTGTCCTCTGATGGTTTAAATACAAAGGCATGCTTATTGTAGCCTACGTATAACACGGTTATGTCGAGGGCTATTTACAAATGACAGTACGGTTCTTAGTACATTCATCAACAGAGGACTGTAGCCTTTGGAATGATGTGTTCAGTGATGATTTGTAATCTGTAGCAGTTATGAAATGGGATAAGACAGACCCGATACAGCTCGAGACATAGACGACTGATAACTCAGTGCTATGCACATCCATCAACACAGTACCATATCTGATCGATTAACCTGTTCACTGATGATATACGTTACACAGCAGTTCTAGAATGTTCAGTCCATACGTCAGTTATATGTAATGGCATTTACAAATCTCAGTACGGTAGTTGGTGCATCCAGCAATGTAGTATTGCAGCTGGTGGGTTAATCTGTTCAGTCACGATACAAATTCCTCTCCAGTTCCAAAATAATCCATGTGTACATGAGTTATGGTCGGAGATATCTAAAACCCCCGGTACGATAGTTGGTACATCCACCAAGAGCGCACACTAGCCGTTGGATTAAGCAGTGCATTGATGACGCAAACTCCAAACCAGCTCTAGAATAACCAGTGTATACTTCAGTTATGTCTAGACATGTTTAGAGTTTCCAGTACCCTATTTGGCGCATGCACCAATAGAGCAGAGTAGCTTTTTGATTAATCGGTTTGTTGATGATATAAATCATATTGCACTTCAAGAATGACACTGGACAGACCCATTATCGCTCCCGTCATTAAAAATTGACGATAAAGTAATGAGCACAGCAGTCTTCACCGTACTTTAGCCGTCGGACTAATTTGTTCACTGATAAATTGCGTTCAACAACAGCTCTTGCATAAACAATGTATAGTACCGTCATGCCACGAAATATGTAAAATTGACCGTACGCTACATAGTGCACCCATTATCGGAACTCTCTAGCCGCTGTATCAACCGGTTCAAAGATGACGAAGATTCCATAGCAATTCTAGAATGACATATGACATGTCCATGATAGCTAGAGATATTAAGGTTTGACATTACAGTAATAAGGACAGCCATCATAGCAGAATTGCAGCCGCTGGATTAATCTTTTCACTGATGATCAAGGTTCTATTGCAATTATAGAATGACAAAAGGCGGAAACGTTACGGCTCGAGATATTAACGAATGACAACTCAGTACTAATTACTGCCATCATCACAGTCTGTAGCCTTAGGATTACTTTGCTCACCGATGACGTAAATTCCACTGTAGCTCAAGAATAATCAATGTTTACGTCAGATATGTTTAGAGGTATGTAGAATTTCACGTGCGGTAGTGTGTGCATCCACAAACAGAGCACTGTAGCCGTTGCCTAACCAGCCCAGTGATGACTTAAGTTCCACACTAGTACTAGAGCATCAAAAGTACACATCATTTATGGCAAGAGATGTTACAACTCCCGGGCGCGGTAGCTGGTACATCCAACAAAAAAGAAATGTAGCCGTCGAGTAATGCATCCAACGGTTGTGGTTAGAGATATTTAAAATTGGCGGTACGGTACTTAGTATATCCATCAACAGAGCACAGCAGACTTTGAATTGGACTCTTAAATGTCAATGTAGGTATTATTGAATTTCTAGAATGACAAAAGGCATATCCGTTTAGCTCCGGATATTAACAATTGACAAGTCACTGCTGCGTACGACCGTCATCACATTACTACACACGTTGGATTAATAAGTTCAATGATGGTTTAAATTCCAAGTTATGTCTGTGGTGGACGATGTATGGTGCGGTTACGTCTTGGGATGTGTACGATTTTCTGCACGATGCTTAGCACATCCATCAACGGAGCACTGTCGCCGTTGGACTCATCTCATCGATAATGAAATAAATTCTATCGCAATTCTGGAACAACGAAAGGCAGATCCATTATCGTTCAAGACATTAACAATTAACAAAACCGTGGTGAAAAAGCTGAAATAACAGTTTTGTGGCCGTTGTATTAATTTGCACACTGATGATTTATATTCAACTGCAATTGCAGAATATTTAATGAATTGAACGATTATGGCTAGAAATATTTACTATTTACCGTGCGGTACTTGGTACATCCACCAACACAGCAATGTTCCGGTTGTTTCCTTCGGTTCACTGGTGACACAAACCCTGTCGCAATCTTGGATTGATCAATTGGTGGACCATTCATCTGTAGTGATGTTGATAATTGGCAATAGAGTACTGACTGCAGCCATCAACACAATAACATAGATATTTATTTAATCTGTTCGCTGGTCATCTGTGTCCTTCAGCAAATGTAGAGCGATCATCGGGCAGAGCAATTTCCGCCAGAAGCATTGACATATGTCAATATAGTACTTAGTATAGCTAGCAACACAGCACTGTAGCTTCTTGTTTTATCCGGTTACTGAGGGTGTAAGCTCTACAGCAACTCTAGAATGACAAAAGTGATGTTCATTATCGCACGAACGTTAACAATTGGTATCACAGTACTGAGGAACCAATATCACAATTCTGTAGCCGTTGCATTAACATGTCCGCTGATCATTTAAATTTCAGAGCAATTCTAGAATAATCAGGGTATAGCCTGTTTACGGCTTGAGACGTTTGGATTTGACAGAACGGTACGTACTACATCCAAGGGCAAAGCACTGTACACGTTGGATTTCTGAGTTAAATGATCACACCTTCCTACAGCAATTCTGCAGTAACAAAAGGAAAATATATTGTACCTGGAGACACTCACTAGTCACAACAATGAAGTGAGTACAGCTATCACCACAATACTGCAGCCATTGAATTACACTATACACTCATGGTGAAAGTTCCACGGCAGATCAAGAGTAATCAGTGAATGCAGCGGCTGTGCCTAGAGATACCTGTCACATCTGTCCGTACGGCACTCAGAACATACTCCAAAAGACCATGGAAACCATTGAACTATTCTGTTCCATGATAATTTATATTCTGTAGCAATCCCAGAATGACAAAGGACTGGCCTTCTAACCCACGAGATATTAACAGATGACGAAACAGTACTGAGAACAGCATGCATCACAGTACTTCAGCCTTTGGGCCGTTGTTCACTTGTATTTTATGTTTAACAGCAATTATAGAGTAATCAATGCAATTTACGATTAAGCCAACAGATATATACAGTTGACAGTAATGTACTTAGTATATGAATCGACGGGGCACTGCAGCCTCTGGATTAACCAGTTCAATGATTATGTAGATTCTATAGCAATTCCAGGAGAATAAGGGACTGATCCGCTGTAGCTCGAGATATCAGCAATTGACAGGACAGTACTGCGTACGTGTACCAGCACAGTACTGCATCCGCTGGATTAATCTCTACACAGACGACTTAAATTCCGCAATCGCTCTAGAGTAATCAGGGTGTACGTCAGTTATGGACAGAGGTGTTAAATATTCACCGTACGGTAGTTGGTACATCCACGAATGGAGCAATGAAGCACTTGAATTACGCTGTTGAGTGGTGATTTAAATTCGCGTGCAATTTTGGAATCACAAATGCCTGGAGCGTTATCGCTCCAGACGTTAACAATTGGCGAACCAGTACTGAGTACTGCCGTCATCACAGTACTTTCTCATCTGGACTAATTTGTTCACTGATAACTTAAGTTTAAGGTCAAATCTGGGATAAGCAATATATATTACGGATTATGGTAGAGATATGTGCATTTGGTAGTACGGTTCTGAGTACGTCCGCCAACGCAGGACAGTAGCTGTAGGATTGATATGTTCAATGCTGATTTGAATTGCACAGCAGTTCTAGAAAAATTAGTGTATACATATCTTATGGAAAGATGTATTTACAATTCCCATTCCGGTAGTTGGGCCATCCACCAATGGAACAAAGTAGAGGTCAGATTAATCTGTTCAGTGATGATTTAAATTCCATTGCAACTTCATAATGGCGAAGGACTCGCTCACTATCGCTCGAGACATTAACAATTGACAAAGCAGCACCGAGTACAGCCATCATCACTGTACCTTAGCCGTTAGTCTAGTTTGCTCACATATAATTCAATCGTAACAACTATGGAGTAACCAATGAATTGTACGGTTATAACTACAGATGTTTTCGGTTGACAGGCCGGTACATAGTACGATCATAAACGGAGCACTGTAGCCGTTGAACTAAAATGTTCAATGATGAGGCATATTCTATTGCAATTTTAGAATGACAAAGGACATGGCCGTTATAGCTCGAGATACTAACAATTGACAGAACTGTACTGAGTACAGGCATCATCTCAGTGCTGCAGCCGCTGGATTAATCCCTACACTGACGATTTAAATTCCGCAGTAGTTCTAGAATATTCAGAGTGTGCATCAGTTATGGGTAGAGGTGTTAACTATTCCCGTACGGTAGTTGGGACATAAACCAATGGAGCAAGGTAGCCGTTGAGGAAATGTGTTCAGTGGTGATGTAAATACGTTTGCAATTCTAGTATGACAAATGACTGGAACATTATCGTTCCAGACATTAAGAATTTACGAGACAGTACTGAGTACAGCCGTCTTCACAGTGCTTTCGCAGTTGGACTAATTTGTTCACTGATAATTTAAATTTAAGGTCAAATCTGGGATAAGCGATGCATAGTACGGATTAGGCTAGAGATATTTGCAATTGACAGACGGTTCTGGGTACATACGCCAACGCAGGCCTGTAGCTGACGGATTGATCTGTTCAATGATGGTTTGAATTCCACAGGAGTTCTAGGAAAACTAGTGTATACATCAGTTACGGTAGAGGTACTTACAATTCCCAGTACGGTAGTTGGCACATTCACCAATAGAGTAAAGTAGAAGTTGGATTAACCTGCTGAGTGATGACATAAATCCTATCTGAATTCCATAACGAGAAAGGACTCGCCAATCATCGCACGAAATATTAACGATTGACGATACAGCACTGAGTGCAGCCATCTTCACAGCACATTAGCCGCTTGACTAGTTTGCCCACATGTAACTTAAATGTATCAAAAGCTCTACAACATGCAATGCATAGTACGGTTATGACTACAGATATTCATAGTTGACAGTACGGTACTTGGTGCATTCTTCAGCGGAGCAATGCAGCCGTTGAATTAAAAGCGGCTCATCATCAATGATGATGCGTAATTAACAGCAATTTTAGAATAACAAATGACGGAGCCGTTATAGCTCGAGACATTAACAATTGACTGAACGTTCCTGACCACGGTCATCAAGACAGTACTGCAGCCGATGGGTTAGTCTGGTCAGTGATGATAATCATTGCATTTATCAGTTATGGCTCGAGATATTTATAGTACCCAGTACTATATTTGATGCACCGACCATTTGAGCACTGTAGACGTTGGATTAACTTGCTCGCTCTTGAACTCAGTTCCAAGTATGTCTGTAGTTATCAACGTATATTGCGATTCTGGCTGGAGATATTTAAAATTCGAAAGACGATAGTTGGTACATCTACCAATAGAGCCATGAAGCCGTTGGGTTATCCAGTTTAATGATGATCTAGGCTCTACAGCAATTCCTGAATGACAAAAGATAGATCCGCTATAGCTCGGGATATTAAGGTTTGACAACAAACTACTCAGAACAGTCTCTATCACAGGACTGCTTCATTCGGATTACTTCCTTCCCTGATGACCTAAGTTCCATAGGAATTCCGGAACGGCAGAAAGCAGATCCATTACCCATCTACACATTAACAATAGACAACAGAGTACTGAGTACAGCCATCATCAGAGTATTGTGGACGTATGATGGTTTTGTGCACTGATGATGTAAATTCCTACGCAATTGTAGAGTAATCAATGTACAGTACGTTTATGTCATGGGATATGTACACCTGGTAGTGTGATACTCATTACATCCACCAAAAGGTTGCTGTAGCCGATGGACTATACCTTTCAGCGATGACTTAGACTATATAGCAAACATACAATTACTAATTACAGACCCATTATATCTCGGAGCATTAACAATTTACATGGCAGGATTGAGTACAGACATCGTTTCAGTAACGTAGGCATTGGATTAATTTGTTCACAAATTATGTAAGTTCCACAGCAATTCTAGAATAATGAATGTGTAGTCCAGGTATGTCTACAGATATTTTCAATCGAGAATTCGGTACTTAGTACACACAACAACGGAGCACTGTACACGTCTCATTAACCTGTTCCGTAACGATTTATGTTTTTGTAGCATTTCTAGGATGACAAAGAGCAGTTACAACATAGCTCGAGGTATTAACATCTGACAACACAGTACTGAATATAGCCATCGCCACAGTTCTATGAACGTGCGTTCACTTGCTCACTGACACTGTAAATTCGAAGGCGATTCTGGAAATTTCTGTGTCTACTGCGCTTATACTTAGAGATATTTGTATGTGATCGTACTATACTTATTAAATCCACCGACAGAGCACTGTAATCGATGGAATCAGCAGTCCAATGATGACTCGCATTTTATGGTAATTCTACAATGATAGCGGACATATGCACTATAGCTCGAAAAGTTATCATTTGACAACACGTTAATGAGTGCAGCCATCATCACAGTATTGTAGAAGTTGGAATAACTTACACATTGATTATTTAGATTCCAAAGCAATTCTAATATAGTCAATTCATATTATCGTTGGCTATGGAGATGTACAGCTAACAGTCAGGTACTTGGTACGTCCACCAACAGAGCACTTTATACGATGGATTAATGTGTTCAATGACGATCTATATTTTATAGCATTTCTCGAGTGACAAAGGACAGATCCATTTTCCCTGCAGGTATAAAAGATTGTTAACACATCAGTGAGTGCAGTCACACTCACAGTGCGTTTGACGATGGGTCATTTGTTCACTGATGAATTTTATACACAAGCAATTTCAGAACAGTCAATGTATAGTACTGTTATAGATAGAGATATTTTCAAACGACAGTGCGGAACAAAGTACAAGCATCAAAAGGGCGCTGTAGCCGATGGATTAGTATGTTCAATGATAAATTACATTATCTGCAAATCTAGAGTGAAGAAAGAGAGACCCCTTACCCCTCGAGACGTTAGCAATTGACGGCACACTACTGAGTAGAGGCACAATTCCAGCGCTGATGCCGTTGAATTGCTTTGACCACTGATCACGTAAATTCCGAAGCAATTCTTGAATATTCAATGTATACTATGGATATGACTAGAGATATTTACAACTGATAGTGCCGTACTATGTACAAGCTCCAATAGAGCTCTGTAGCTGATGGATCATCAGTTCAATGATGATTAGATTCTACTGCAACACTAGAATGACAGCACAGAGATTGTCGCGTCGCGTCGCGATCTAAACTCTCGTGGTTCCGACGGGTTGTACGGCCGTCTCGCGACTACGACACGTGTTGCCCGCCAAATGAATATTGGGCAACTGTTTAAGTTGCACGAGCAAAAAAGCGTCGCCTCTGCGACGGTCAAACGTTTCGAAAAGAACCGTGGCGTGTTGATGATTCGAAGACAACTGTTTTCAAGAGAACCGA
This sequence comes from Eufriesea mexicana, assembly GCF_001483705.2. Lineage (NCBI taxonomy): Eukaryota > Metazoa > Arthropoda > Insecta > Hymenoptera > Apidae > Eufriesea > Eufriesea mexicana. The sequence goes on from NW_016909041.1 coordinate 125,910, forward strand.
TGTCTCTGAGAGCTCGTTCGGAAGTCGTTGCAAAGAACCGATGTCTTTGAGTGCTCGATCGGAAGTGGTTGCAAGGAACCGATGCCTTTGAGTGCTCGATCGGAAGTGTTCTCGACCAAGGGCGTTCCCTTGGTTCACGAATCCGTTACCTTGGAGTGAGGGAAGGTTCCCCCGAAAAACCACGATAGTGGAGGAAACCCTCTCCTCCAAGGTGGGGTACCTGGGGTTCACCCGCGCGCCGGTGACCCCATCGGCCGTTTGTTACCCCTAGCGAAGGCCTGAGGCTTCCGACGTGTGCGGACCACGTGGAGCCCACAGGCCTATTGTCCGCCAAGTCTTAAGAGCCGTCGCCTAATTTCGTTGAATTAGGGATTTCCAGGATTCTCGTGTTCCGCGACACGAGAATTCAAAAGAAAAAAGGTACAGCAGTCAAACATGCTGAAGGCATGGAGCGGGAAATTCCGATGCCGAATTGTTCGACCCTAAGACCTGGCTGTTGGAAGACCGTAACGGGTCTTCCTTGTTCCACGACGGAACAGAGATCATTATATCTCCAGACATTAGCAATCGGCAAAGCAGGACAGGGTGGTGCCATCACCACATTGCTATAGACGTTGAATCATTTGTCCCCTGATGATGTAAATTCCAGGGCTGTCCTATAGCAGTCATTGCACACTACGGTTAGGGCCAGAGACATTTACCATTGACATTACGGTACACAGTACGTCCGTCATAGGGGATCTGCTGCCGTAGTATTAATCTTCGCAAGGATGGGTTATATTTTATTGTAATTCTAGAGAGACAAAAGACAGATCGATTATACTTCGATGTATAAACAATTGACAGCACAGTACAGGGTACAGCCGACATCGGGTGTACGTGCGGTCGCTTGACTACTGGCGATGAAAATTCAAAGGTTATTTTTCAAAATACAGTGTATAAAGCTATTGTGCATAGAGATATTCGGATATGACCGTACAGTGATCAGTACGTTTACCAACAGTGGAGTGTAGCCGATGGAATATCCTGGTCATTAATGATTTGGATTTTATGTTCATTCTAGATTGACAGCGAACATATACTTTACGTCTAGAAATGCTATCAATTAACAACACAATAATGAGCGCAGCCACCATCGCATAACTACAGAAGCTTGAATAATTTGTTTAACGATGAGTTTGATTCCAAACAAGTTCTAGAATCGTTAGTGACTATTACTGTTATAACTAGAGTAATATACAAATGTCAGTTGGGTACTTGATACACGCAACAACAGAGCACTGTAGCCGATTGAATAGTCTGTTCATTGATGAATTTCGCCCCGCAGCAATTCTAAAATGAGCAAAGACAGATCAATTACCTCTCGAGACATTAACAATTGACTGCACAGTACGTTGCCGTTGAATTGATTTTTTCTCTGATTATCTGAATTGCAAAGCAATTATAGAATAGTCAACGTATACTAGGTTTATGGCTAGAGATATTTACAACTGACAGTACGGTACAAAGCACAACAAACAACTGGGCACTCTAGACGTTGGATTAATATGATCATTGAGGAATTAGGTTCTATAGTAATTCGATAATGACAACGTAGAGATCCATTATCTCTCCAACAAATAGCAAGAGACATTGCTGGACTGCGTACGCCCATCGTCACCGTAACGTATGTGCTGGATTTCACCTTTCACCGATGACGTAAATTCCACAGTTATTCCGGAATAATCAATGTATGCATCAGTATGCACGGCTATAGACAATTAAAATACCCAAAACGATAGTCGCTGCAACCACCAATTGAGCACTGAAGACGTTGGATTGAGCAGTTAAGTCGTGAGATATATTCTGCAGCAATTCTAGAATGACATACGACTGGCGCATTATCGCCCGAGACATCAACGCTTGACGAACCAGTAAGCAGTACATGCATTATCACTGTACTGCGGCCATTGGATTAATTTGCTCACTGTTGATGTAAATTCCAAACGAAGAATATAGAAAGCAACGTATGGTACGTCTATGGCTAGAGATACTTACAATTCCCAGTTCGGCAGATGATACACCGTTCAACAGGTCACTCTAGCCTCTGGACCAACCTGTTCAGTGATAATTTAAATTGTATAGAAATTTTTGAGTGACAAACGGCATATCCGTTATTTCTCGATATATTAACAATTGACAGAGAGTATTGAGTACAGCAAACCTCGGAGTACTGCAGCCGATGAAATAATCAGTGCACTGATAGCTTGCGTCCCACAGTACTTCTAGAATCAACAATGTATACACCTGTTATGGCTAGAGGTATCAAAAATACCCAGAACTGTAGCCAATGCGCCCTCCAATTGAGCACTGTAGCCTTTGGATTGATCTGTTCAAGGATGATTAAGATTCAATAGTAATTCCAGAATAAAAAATGGCTCTCCCATTGTCGCTGCCGACGATAAAAGTTGACATTACATTCTTGAGTACACCTATCGTTACTGTACTGTAGCCTTTGGATTAATTTGATCACGGATGTACTTAATTCCACTATAGATCCGGAAAAATCAACGTAAGCATCAGTTATGGCTTGGGACATATAAAACACCCAGTACCGTGGTTGATGCATGCACCAACTGTGCACTGCTGCCGTCGGATAAATTGGTTCACTGATGATGTAAGTTTCAATGCATGTCTAGAGCATTGAATGTATAGGACGGTTATGGCTAGAGAAATATACAATTGGAAGTACGGTTGTTATTACATCCATCACCAAAGCACTCTGGCAGTTTGATTAAAGCGGTCAATGATAATTTAGATGTTATAGCCATTCTAGAATGACAAAAGGCCGATCGGTTATAGCTAGAAATACTTACAATCGACGGAGCAGTACTGTGTGCAGCCACCAGCACAGTGCTGTAGTCGTTGCAGTTATCTGTTCTCTGATCATTTAAAGACTCCTGTAGCTCTAGAATAATCATTTTGTAGCACGGATATGTGCTAAAGGTACCTAAAATTGATAGTACGGCACTTAGTACATAGATCAAGGAGAGCACTGTGGCGGTAAGGATATCCAGTTTAATGATGGCTTAGATTCTGTAGCAATTCACAGATGACAATTGTCTGACCCGTTATAGCTCGAGATACTTACAACGGACAACGCGGTAATATGCACAGCCACAATCACTGTATTGCAGCAGTTGGATTAATCAGTACACTGATGTTTTACACTACGCAGTACAACTAGAATAATCAATGTACATATCATATATTGATAAGCGTATTTCAGGTACCCATTACGGAAGTTTATTCATCCACAAATTGGGCATTGTAGCCGCTGTACAAAATTGTCCACTGCTGACGTAAATTCCGAAGCAAGTCTAGAGTTTTCAGTGTTTATTACGGTTATGGCTGGAGGAATTTGCAATTGGCATTACGTTTCCTATTACATGCACCAAAAGGGCACTGTAGCCGTCGTATCAACCAATTCAGTGATGATATACATTCTATAGCCATTCTTGAATGACAGGAGGTGTAATCGTTATATTTCGAGGTATTAACAATTGATATAGCAGTTCTAAGTTCAGCCATCACCACATTATTGTAGACGTTGGAATAATCGGTTCACTGATGTTTTACGTTCCACACCCGATCTAGAATTACCAACTTAGTGTACGGTTATGGATGGAGATATTTCAACTAATAGCACTGTTCTTAGTGCATCCATCAGCAGACCACTGTAGCCGAAGAATTCATCTGTTTAGCGATGGAACGAATAATATTGCAATTCTAGAATGACAAGGGACTGACGCATTGTCGCTCGAGGCATCAAAAATTGGCGAGCCAGTACTGAGTGCTGCCATTATGAGAGTAGCTTTTCAGTTGGAGTAAATTGTTCGCTGATAACTTAATTATAACAGCAATTCTAGAATATACATTACATAGTACGGTTATGGCTGCAGACATTATCAGTTGACAGTACGGATTCCCGCACAACCATCGACAGAGCACACTTGCCGATGGATTAATCTGTTCAGTGCTGATATATATTACAAAGGGAGTCTATGGTAGTCAATGTAAGGTACGGTTGGGCCCAGTGATATTTGCATTTGACAGTCCTGTTCTTAGTACGTCCATCAATAGAGCACTGTAGCCGTTGGATAGATCTGCTCAAAGATGATATAGATTAAATTGCTATCCTGGAATGACAAAAGACTGAACCATTACTGCTCGAGGTGTCAGCAGTTGACGAAAAATTCCTGTGCGCAGGCATGTTCGCACTGCTCTCGCCGTTGGTTCAATGTATTCACCGGTGATGTAAATTCCAAAGCAAGTCTATATTAATCAATATGTAGTACGGTTATGGCTGGAGACATTCGGAATTGATAATAGGGTCCCTTATACATCCATCTACAGGACACTGTAGGCGTTGGATCAATCTGTTCAATGATGATGTAGATTCTATAGCAGTACTAGAATGACCAGAGGCAAATCCGCCAAAGCTCGATATATTAACAATTGACATTAACGTACTAAGAACAGACATCGGTACTGTACGGCAGCCGTTGGGACCATCTATTCACTGAAGATGTAAATTAATAGCACGAGCGATAACGGTTCAGCCCTTTGCCAGTCTAGAATTGCAATAGAATTCATATCATCAGAGAAGGGATTGATCCAACGCCTGCAGAGCTGCGACGATGGCTGTACTCGGAGGCATTATGGAAATTGTTTATATCTAGAGCTGCAACGTATCTGCGTTTGGTCGTAATAGAATTGCTATAGAATGTAAATCATCATAGTGCAGGCTAATCCAACGAATAGAGTGCTCCCTCGGTTGTCCTGCTGCATACCTTACTGTCAGTTTTAAATATCTGTAGCCATAACTGCGCCATATATTGGTTATTCTAGAATTGCCTTTAAACATAAATTATCAGTGAACAAATTATTCCAAATGCTAAAGCTCCCTAATGAAGGCTGTACTCGATACTGTTTCCTCAATTGTGGATCTCGAGCGATAATGTGTCAATCCCTTCTTTTATTCTAGAATTGCAGTATGTTGTAGATCATCACTGAACAGATTAATTCAACGGCTACAGTACAGTAGGTGAATGTATCTGCTAACGTACTGGGAATTGTGAATAGCTCTAGGCGTAGCTGATGCATTCGTTTATCATTCTAGAGGTGCTGCGGAATATTTATCTTCAGTGTATAGATCAAGCCAACGGCTGCCGTACAGTACTGATGCCTGTTCTTATTACTGTTATGTCAATCGTTACTATCTCAAGCTTTGACGGATCTGCCTCTGGTCCTTCTAGTACTGCCATAGAATCTACATCGTCATTGAACATATTAATCCAGCGCCTACAGTCTCCTGTAGATGGATGTACCGGGGACCCTACTATCAATTCCAAATATCTCCAGCCATAACCGTACTACACATTTATTACTGTAGACTAGCTCTCGAGTTTCATCACTAGTGAGCATATGAATCCAACGGCTGCAGTACTGTGATGTTGGCTGTGCTTAATACTCTCTTGTCATTTGACAATGCGTCGAGCGATTATGAATCAGTCTTTGGACATTTTACACTGCTATCGTATTTAAATTATTAGCCGACACTCTAATCCAACGGCTACAGTGGTCTTTTAGCGGATGTACCAAGTAGTGTACCCACAAATTTAAATACTTCTTGCCATGACGGTTGCATACGTTGATCATTTTAGAATTGTCGTTGAACTTAAATTATCGGTGGTAAAATTAACACAACCACCAGAGTAATGTGACCATAGTGGTGCTTCTTTCGATTATTTCAAGAGGCAATATCTTGCACGAAAGTGGTTCTGCCTTCTGTCACACTTGAATTGGACTCGAATTTATGTCAACCGTGAACATATTAATCCGACGGCTACAGTGATCTGGTACTGCGTGCACTAGCTACCGTACCTTCGATTGCAATTGTCGCTGGCCGCTACAGTACCTTGCATTCGTCACAGTGGAACTGCTGTAGAAGATAAATCACCAGTGAACACATTAATCCAACGACTAGGGTACTGTAATGGTGGCTGCACCCAGTACACTTTCGTCAATTTCTAATTCCCCGATTCATAATTGGTCTGCCCTTTGTCATCCTACAATTGCTATACAATTTACATGACTGAACAGATTATACCACTGGCTGAAGTGCTCTGTTCGTGGGCATACGAAGTACCGTACTGAATACTGCAAGTATCTCTAGACGTAAATTGTCTACTCATTGGCTTTCCTATAACTGCTGCGGAATTAAGTCGTCTGTTACCAAATTAATCAAGTGGCTAGAGCAACGCAAAAATGGCAGTACTCAGTACTGCATTCACATATGCCAATGTCACCAGCAGCAATTGCTCTATCCGCTGATGAGGCAATTTGTATGCTCAGCGAGAAGGTAAACTCATTGGCTACAGCACTGTGAAGATGTCTATACTCAGTACTGAATTGTCGGTTGTCAATATCACGAAATATACGTGGCGCATCAGTGGATATTTCTGGAGCTGCTATAGAGCTAATATCAACATTGAACCGACTTACCGAGCGGCTATAGTGCTCTGTATGTGGATGTTCCATGTTTCGTACTTCCAGTTGTAATTATGTCTAGCAACAAAGGATCTATACGCTGGTTATAGTAGGTTTGCTGCATTGACCACTGCACTGTCATTGTGACAGTACTCAGAGCTGTTTTCGCATATGTGAATTTCTCCAGCTGCGATTACACCAACGATTGTCCATTCTGCAATTCTTGAACGACTTAGACGAGCAGCGGACAAAATATTTCAATGGCTATAGTACAGTGTGGATGGCTACACTCAGCAATTTATTACCAATTGTCATTAAGACCAAAGATATGTGACCTATCCGTTGATCACACTGTAATTGCTATACAGCCGAAATCGTTAGTGGACAGATTAATACAATGGCAAATGTGCTCCGTGTGTGATTGTAACAAATATCGTACTGGCAACTTTAATTATGTCTAGCCATAACTGAACTATACATTGATTATTCTATGATTGAGATAGAATTTTTATCGTCGATATAGAGGTAAATCTATCGGCTACATTGCCCTTATGATGGATGTAGTCAATATTGCATTCATATAAATCGAAACCTCCGGAGACTGCTGCTCACACCACTGATAATTCTACAATATCTGAACAACCTTAATGATCAGAGCACATATTAGTTCAGTGGCTATAGCATTGTGTTGATGGATACACTCAGGACTGTATTGTTATTCGTCAATAACTTTAAGATATCTGATCCATCCATTTACAATTCAGAAACTGCTATATGGTTTAAACCATCAGTGTACAGATTATTGCAACGGCTTCAGTGCTCTGATGGTGGACGTAATGAGCACGGTGCTGCCAATTCTAATATCCCGAGACATAACTCTTGTATGCATTGATTATACTAGATTTGGTGCGGAATTTTAGAGGTCAAGGAACAAATAAATGCAACGTCTACAGTAATGTGTTGACAGCTATCTTCTGCACTGTTTCGTATATTCCTAAAGTCCTGAGCGTGAATGGGTCTGCCTTTTGTCATTCTAGAATTGGTATAGAATTTACATTACTGTGCAGATTAATCGAATGACTACACTGCTCTGTTGGTGGACGCGGCAAGTACATAAATGTTAATTGTAAACATCTCTACCAGTATTAGACATATGCATTGGCTATTCTAGCTCTGGCGAGGAGTTTTATTCCTCACTGGATAAATGGACCCAACGGATACAGTGATGTTATGGTGCGTGCAATAAGCACCGTACTGCCAACTGTCAACGTCTCAGGACACAATTGACCAACACATTTATGATTCTACAATTGCTGTGGAGTTTAAATCATCAGTGAAGGAATTAACACAACGGCTGCAGCAATGTGATGGTGGCTGTACTCATTCCTGTTTCATCAATTGCTAACATCTCGAGCCATAATTGGTACGCCATTTGTCTTCCTGTAATTGTTATATAATTTACAGCACTCAGCAGACTAATCGAATGGCTACAGTGATCTGTCGGCGGCTGTGCTGACCACCGAACCGCAAGTTGTAAATATCTCTAGACATAACTGGTTTAGACATTAATTACTCTAGAGCAGCTGTGGAACTTAAATCATCAGAGAACATATCAATCTAATAGCTAGAGTTATGTAATGATGTCTGTGCACTGTATCGTTTGGACATGTGGCAATTCCTCCAGCGAAAATTGCTTTGTCCGTTGATCATTCTAGGCCTGCATAAGAGTTTTATTCATGACTGAACAGGCTAAACAATTGGCCAAAGTGCTCTGCTGGTGGACGTTCTGACCATCGTACAGACATTTGTAAATACCTCTATGCATAACTGACCTTCCAAATAATAAGCCTAGAACTGCTGTGGAACATAAATCACTAGTGAACAGGTCAATCAAGCTGCTACTGTATCGTGATGATGGCTGTACTCAGTGCCATGTCGTCAATTCCTAATGTCTCGAGAGATATTTTGTCATACCTATGCCATTCTAGAAATGTTAAACTATACATACCGTCGGAGAAAATATTTGTCCAACCGCAGCAGTACTACGGTAACGGGTGTACTCTGTGAACTCGTGGCAATTGTTGATATCTCTTGATGTAAGAGAAATTCATTTTGTAATTCTATAGTTGCCATAGTATCTACATCATCATTCAACAAGTCTTTTCCGCGGCTACAGTGCTCTGATGATGGATGTACCAAGTAACGTGCTGTCAATTGTAAACATCTGTAGGAATAACCGTACCATACATTCATTATTCCAGATTTGCTTATATAACTAAGCTATCAGTTAGCATATTTGTCCAGCTGTTAAAGTACTGCGATCATGGCAGTACTCAGCACAGTTTTGACAATTCCTATTTTCTCGAGAGGTAATGGGTAACTCCTTTGCCACTCTAGAAATACAAAAGGACTTTGATCGTTATTGAACAGATCATAAACGGCTGCAGTGCTCTAATGGTGGATGTCCTAAGGACTGTACTTACGATTATATCTCTTACCTTAACCGTGGTGTACACTGATTGTTTCAGAATTGCTATCGAATTCAAATTATCAGTGAAACACCAGTACAACGGTTAAAGTATTGTGATGATAGCTGTACACAGTATCGTTTCGTCAGTTGTTAATATCTCCAGGGACAGTGGGCCAGTCCTTTGTCAATCTAGAATTGCCATGGAATCGAACACCAACAATGAGCAGGTTTGTCGTACGGCTACAGAGCTCCGTTGGTTGATGTACTACGTACCGTACTGTGAATAGTATGTATATGCAGCTATAACCTTAGCGTATATTGATTACTCTAGAATTGCTGTTAAACTTGAATTATCAGTGAAAATGTTAGTGCAACGGCTATGGTACTAAGATAATGGCTGTATTCAGTACTGTTTCTTCAATTGTTAGTTTCTCGAGCCACATGGGGCCGATCCTTTGCAACTCTAGAATGGCAAAGGTACATAAGTCATCACTGAACGTATCAATCCGTCGCACACAGTGCACTCTTGATGGATGTACAAATAACTGTTCTTGCAATTACAAATGTCTCCAGCCATAACCGTACAATGCATTGATTATTCCAGACTTATGTTGCAATTTACGTCATCAGTGAAAATATTATTCTACCGGCTACAGCTCCGTGATGATTGCTTTACTCAATACTGTTTCGTCAATTGTTAATATCTGGAGCGATAATAGGTCTGTCCTATGCCACTCTAGAAATGCAAAAGTATTTACATCACCACTGAACGGTTTAATCCAACGGACACATTGTCGTATTTTTGAATATACCAACCACCGCACTGGGGTTTTTAAATATCTCTATCAGTAACTGATGTTCACATTAATCATACTACATCTTCTGTAGAATTGAAATGATCACTGGACAGATTAATGCAACGGCTGCATTGTTGTATTGGAGAACTGGGAACTGTAAATAACTCTAGCTATAACTGGTGTATGCATTGATTGTTCCAGAAGCACTATTTAATTTCAGTCGTCACTGAACAGGGTAATCCAACGGCTGCAGTGCTCCTCTGATGGATGTAGTAACTGCCGTACCTTCCATTGCAAATGTTTGTAGCCATAACCGCACTATATTTTGGATACCCTAGAATTGCTGCTAGTCCTAACGTATCAGCGAAGATATTGGTCCAACGGCGAAGGTATTGTGTTGACGACTTCACTCAGTACCGTTTCGGAAATTTGTAATGCCTCGAGCGTTAATGGAACAGCACTTTGCCATTCTAGAATTGCAATAGAGTTCCTATCATCAGGCACCTTATTAATGCGACGACTGAGGTACCATTATGACAGCATTCCCCTGTGCCGCTATGGCAAATGCTATTACTTTTAGCTGTAACGGGCCTGCCTTATATCATTTTGGACTTGCAATAGGTCCTATATCATCCATGAACATGCCTTTTCTACAGCTACAGTGCTCTGTCGATGTATGTACTGAGTACCGCACTGTTAATTGTAAACTTCTGTAGCCATAACCGTACTATACGTTGTTAATTCTGGAATTGCTGATAAAATCAAATTTGCAGTGGGTAAATTAGTCTAACGCTTGAAGTACTGTGGTCATGGCTGTAATCAGTACTGTGTCGATAATAGTTATTTTCTCGAGAGATAATGAGTCAGCCCATTATGGCCCTAGAATTGAAAAAGAACTTAAATCATCACTGAACAGATGAATCCAACGACTAGAAAACTCTGCTGATGGATATCCTAAGAACTGAACATACAATTATTCATATCTCTGGACATAGCCGAACTATACATTTACTATTCTAGACCTGTTTTTTAACTTACATCTTCAATGAAAAAGTTACCGCAACGGTTACATTGCTGTGATCATAGTCTCACTCAGTGCTCTCACGACAACTGTCAATATCTCGCGCGATAATGGACCAGTCCTTTGCCATTCCAGAATTGAAATGGAATTTATATCGCCAGAGATCAGGTTAACCCAACGACAGCAGTACAATGACGACGCCAACACTTAGTGCCGTTATGGCAACTGTTAATGTCACGAGCAGCATCTGATATGTCTACCGCCATTCTAGAGTTGCATTAGAATATACAACATCATTGAAAAGTACAATTCAATGGCTACAGTGTTCAGTTGATGGATGTGGTAAGAACTGTGTTCACAATTATATATGTATATATATCTTGCCATAACAGTACTATACATTGACAATTGTTGACTAGTCTTGTAACTTGTATGATCAGTGAACAAATTATTCCAGCAGCTACAATTCCGTGGGGAAGAGAGTACTGAGTATTCTTTCCACAATGGTTAATGACGCAAGCGACAATCGGTCTGCCTTTTGCTATCTTATACGACTAAATTATTTATAGCATCAGAGCACAGATTAACCCAACGGCTGCGGTGACGTTATGATGGTCGTACTCAGTGCCGCTATGGCAATTATTACTCTCTCGTGCTGTAACGTATCTGTCTCATGTCATTCTAGAGTTGCATTATAGTTTGCATCATCGATCAACAGATTCTTACTACTTCTACAGTGCTCGGTTGATGGAAGTACTGAGCACCGAACAGTCAATAGCAAATATCATTAGCCATAACCGTACTAAACATTGATTACTCTAGAATTGCTGATAAAAATTAAATAATCTGTGAACAAATTGGTCCATCGGTTAAAATACTGTGATCATGACTGTACTCATCACTGCTTTGTCATTTGTTAGTGTCTCGAGCGATAATGGGTCAACCTCTCGTCATTCTTGAGCTGCCATAGGAAGGTAATCATCACTGATCGCATTATTGCAATGGCTACAGTGTTCTGTAGGTGAGTGTATCAACAACCTAACGGGGAATTGTTAACATCTCTAGTCATAACTGACGTATACGTTGGTTACTTTAGAACTATTGCTTTATTTAAATTATAGCTGAACAGATAAATTCAACCGCTGCAGTGCTCTGTTGGTGGATGTGCCAACTGCCCTTCTCGGAATGGTAATTATATAAATCCATAGTTGATGTGTACCTTCATTGTTCTAGAACCGCTGTAGAACTTAAAACGCCAGTGATCAGATTAATCCATCGGCTGCATTACTGCGATGATGGCTGTACTCACTACATTTTTGTCAATTGTTAGTGTCCCGAGTTATAACGAATCTAACTTTTTTTACACTAATGTTGCTACAGTATATAACATCGTCATTGATCATATTAATTCAACGGCTACCGTGCTCCGCAGATCGATGTACTAATTACCGTAATCACCATTGTAAATATTGGCAGCCATATCCCTACTATGTATTCATTATTCCAGAATAGCTGTTAATCATATGTTAATAGTGATCAAATTTGATCAAATTAGTCAACGGTCACGTACTGCGATGGTGCTTGTGCTCGATCCTCCTTCGTCAATTGCTAGCGTCTCGAGGGATAATGGATCTGTCCTTTGTCATACTATAAACGCTAGAGGTTCGTAATCAGCACTTACCAGATTAACCCAATGGCTACAGTGTTCTATTGGTGGACGCAGAGACTATAGTACCGGGAATTGTAAATGTCTCTGGCCACAATAGATGTATACCTTGATTTTTTTTGAACTACCGTTGAACTTCATTCTTCTGTGTACAAATTAAGCCTTCGGCTGCAGTACTGTGATGATGGCTGTGTTTAGTACCTTGTTGTTAGTTGATAATGACGCGAGGGTTAATGGTTCTGCTTTTGTCGCTCTAGAGTTGATATAGAATCTACGTCATCATTGAACATGTCACTACAACGACTACAGTGACCTACTGATGGACGTTCTGCTAACGGTACTGTCAATTGCAAATATCTTTAGCCATAACCGTACCATATATCGATTATCTCGAATTCCAGTTAAACACAAATTGTCAGTGAACTAATTACTCCAACGGATAAGGTATAGTGATGATGGCTGTACTTAATACTCTTTCGTCAATTGCTAATATCTCGAGCGGTAATCTGTCAACCCTTTTCTCCTTGAACTGCAATAGAATATTAACCATCACTGAACTGATTATTCCAATGGCTGCAGTGCTGTAATGGTTATTCCACCGAGAAACCTACTTTCAATTGCAAATAACTCCTACCAAAGCCGTATTATGCATTGCTTATTCCAGTATTGGCGTTAAACTTAATTTATCAGCTAACAAAGTAGTCCAACGTCTAAAGTATTTTGATAATGACTGTACTCGATGCTGTTGCGACAAATTTTAATACCTTGAGAGACAATATGTCAGACCGTAGCCGCAATGGGGCTGCAAAGGGACGTAAATCGTCACAAAACATATCAATCCAACAGCTACAGTGCTATGTTGATGGACGTACTAGCAGCTGTACTCGCAACTTTATACTTCCCTTGCCATAAACGTACTACACATTGCTTACGATTGAGTTATTGCTATTTTCGTATAATCAGTGAAACAATTAGTCCAACGGCTAAAGTATTATGATGCTGGCTGTACTCATTACTGTTTCGTCATTTGTTAAGCTCTCGAGCGATAATGGGTCAGTCCCTTGACATTCTGGAAATGCAATAGAATTTATGCCATCACTGAAGAGCTCAACCCAACGGCAACTGTGGCCCATTGATGAATGTAGCAACTACCGTATTGGAAATTGTAAATATCTTTAGCTATAACCGTACCATACATTGATTATTCTCGAATTACAGTTTCATACAAATTATCAGTGTACTTATTATTCAACGGTTGAAATATTGTGATGATGACTGTTCCTTGTTCCCTTTCGTAAACCTTTAATGTCAGGAGCAATAGCATGCCCGGCGTTTGTAATTCTGGATTTGCTATAGGATAGAACATCATCAACGGACAGTTTAATACAATGGCTACAGTGCTCCTTTAATGGATGTACTCTGCACCGTACTGTCATTTGCAAAATATCTGTTGCCATAAACGTACTACAAATTGATTACCCTAGAGTTGCTGATAAATTTATATCATCAGTGAAAGTTTGTCGAACGGCTAAGGTACTGTGTTGAAGGCTGTACTGATTACTCCTTCGTGAATTGTTAACATCGCGAGCAACGGATTGTCATCATTTTGCCATTATATAACTGCAGAAGGACTTGAACCATTACAGAACAGGTTAATCCACCGGCTACGGTGCTCTCTTTGTGGATGTTCTTTCCGCCGTGCTGTCAATTACAAATAGCTCTAGCCATAACCGTTCTATACATTGATTATTCTAGAATTGCGGTTAGATATACATTATCAGCAAACTAATTAGTCCAACGGCCTATGTATTGAGATGATGGCTGTCCAGAGTAACGTTTCGCCTATTATTAATGACTCGAGCGATAATGGGTCATTCCATTTTCATTTCAAGAATTGCAAAGGGATATCAGTCATCACTGAACGGATTTCTCCAATGGCTACAGTCCTCTATTGGCGAATGTCCCAGCTACAGTACTGGGAATTGTGAGTGTCGCCAGCCGTGGAGGCTTCATTCATTGTTTACTCCAGACTTGCCTTGGAACTTACTTCATCAGTGAACAAATTAATCCAACATCTAGAGTAGAGTGATGGTGGTTGTACATACTACGGAGTTGAGGGTCGTAAAAATCTCGAGCCGTGACGTATCTGTCTTCTGTCATTCTGGAATTGCTATAGAATCTATGACATCGCCGAAGTTCTTAATCTGACGGATACATTGCCTTGTTGATGGATGTAGTAACTGACGTACTGGGAATTGTATATCTCTCTGCTCACAACCGTGCTACACATTGGTTACTATAGACTTGCTTTGGAATATACATCGCCAGAGAACGAGTTAGTGCAACAGCCATTATACTGTGAAGATGCCTATACCCATTACTGTTTTACCAATTGTTAATGCCTAGAGCGATAATGGGTCAGTCCTTTGTCATTCGAGATTAGTAATATTATATAAATCTACACTGGAGGTATTAATACAATTGCTACAATGCTATATTGGTGAAAGTATCAACTACCGTTCTGGGAGTTATTAACATCTCAAGACATAGCTGATGTATACGTTGACTATTCTAGAAATACTGCCGAATTCTTATCATCGCTCAAGACATTAATCCAACCGCAGCATTACTGCAACGATGGCTGCACTCAGTGACGTTAGGGAAATTGCTCATATCTCAAACAATAATGGATTCCTTTTTCATTCCATAGTTGCTGTAGAACATGCATCATCATCGAACCTCTTAATCAAACGGCAGCAGTGCTCTATTGGGGAACGTACCAACTAGCGTGCTGGGAATAGTAAATACCTCTAGCAGCTACTGATGTATACGTTCATTATTCTTGAACAGCTGTGGTATTTAAATCATCACTGATCAGACTGACACAATGGCTACAGTGCTCTATTGATTAATGTAACAACCACCGCACTGCGAATTGCTAATACCTCTATCCATAACTGAAGAATACATTGATTATTCTAGAATTATTGTGGAATTTAGATCATCACTGGACGGATTAATCTAACGGTTGCTGAAATCGTTTCGTGGGTGATATATCTACCGTTTTGTGTGTTGTAATTATCTCCATTCATAGCTGATGTATACATTGGTAATTCTAGAAGTGAAGGGGAATTCAAGTCATCAGCGAGCATATTAATCCAGCGGATGAAGTTCTGTGATGATTTATATACTCAGTACCTTTATGCGAATTGTTAATACATCGAGCTGCAATGGACCTGACTTTTGTCATTCTAGAATTGCTGTGGAACGTGTATCATGACTGAACAGGTATATTCAACTGCAACAGTGCTCTGTTGATGGTTGTACTAAGTGCCGTACTGTCAATTGTAAATATCTGCAGCAATAAGCATAGAATGCAATGACAATTCTAGATATGCTTTGGAATATGTGTCTGCAGTGAACAAAGTAATAACAACGACTACATTACTGCGATGATGACTCTAATCACTACTGAGTTATCAATTTTCAATATATCGAGGGATAATACATCTGCTCTTTCTTATTCCAGAATTGCTATGTAATCTAAGTTATCACTGAACAGATTAATCCAACTGCTACGGATATCTGATGCTGAATGTACTTAGAGCTGTAACGACGTTTGAAAATACCTCTAGTCATAATTTTTCCATACATTGATCATTCTGGAATTGCTTGGGAAATTAACTCATGCGTATAAAAATTAAACCAACTGCTACATTATTGTGATGTTGGTAGCAGTTAGTACACCTATTTATGTCATTAATGGCTGCTGCGGACATGGAACGTAATGCTGTCATTCCAGTGTTGCTAGTGTATTTAAATAAGCAGTGAACATATTACTGTAACGGTAACAGTGCTCCGTCGGTGGATGTACTAATTAACGTAACGTCAACTGCAAAAACTCCTAGCCATAGCTGTACTGTGCATAGGTTATTACGGAATTGCTTTGGAATTCGCATCACCAGTGAAAAAAGTAGAGCTGCTACAGCGGTAATATGATGGTGGATGTACTCAGCACTCTATTGCCAATTGTTTATGTCTAGAAGGATAGTGGATCTGCACTCTTTCGTTCTAGAATTGCGGTAGAACATAAAACATCAGTGAGCAAAGTAGTCCAAGCGATACATTACCGGGATGATGGCTGTACTCATTGGTATGTTGCCATATGTTAATTACCCGAGCGATAGAGGAACTCTCCTTTGTCATTCTTGAACTGCTGTAGTGTGTATATCGTCAGCGGGCATATTAATCCAACCGCAACAGTGCTCAGTTGATAGATGTGCTAAGAACCGCATTGTCGACTGTAAATAACTTTAGCCATAGCCGTAATAAAAAAAGATTATTCGATTATGACTGTGGAATTCAAATCGCACGTGAAAGTATTAACACATCGTCTGCAGTACCGTGACGATAACTGTATTTTGTAGTGCATTGTCAATTAGAAATCAGTTGAGGGATAATGGATCATTATTTTCCGTGCAGGTACTGCCGAAGAATTTAAGTCATCAGTCAAGAGATAAATTCAGCGGCAACAGTGCTCTCTTAGCAGTTGTACTACGTAACGTATTGTCAATTGTCCATGTCCCTAGCCACAAGTGTACCATAGGTTGGTTGCTCCATAGTTACAATGGAATTTAGATTATCAATGGACAAATTATTCCAACAGCTACTGTACTGTGATTATGGCTGTAATTAGTACTGTGTTGTCAATTGTTAATATCTCCGGGGGATAGATAAGTCATTCGTCATTCTATAATTGCTATAGAATATAAATAGTCATTGAACAGAATAAACGAACCACAACTGTGCTCTCTTCGTAGATGAATTATGTACCGTCCTATGAATTGTGAGTATCTCTAGACATACCCGTACCAAACATTAATTATTCCAGAATTGCTATGGAATTCAAATCGTCAGTAAGCAAGAATGACCATCGATTGCGTTAGTGTGATGATGGCTGCATTCGGTTATGCTATACCAATTGCTAATTCCTGCTAAAAAAAAATCTGCAGTTTGTCATTCTGGAACTGCTGTAATTCATAAATCATCATTGAACAGAATTGTCGAACGTCTACAGTGCTCTGATGGTGTACGTAGTACGTACCGCACTCTCAAGGTGAATATCTGCAGTCGTAACCGTACTATGAATAGATTACTCTAGAGTAGCATCGGAACTTACATCACCAGTGAAGAAAGTACTGCAACTGCTACGGAACTGTGATGATGGCTGTACTCTCTACTGTTTTGTCAATTGCACACACCGCGAGGAATAATGGATCTGTCCTTTTTCATTCCATAATTGCTGTAGAGCATATATCATTAGAGAACACACTAGTCCAGCATCTACAGTGATCTCCTAGTTCACGTACTGCGCTCAGCGCTGTCAACTGTAAGCATTTGCAGACATACGCATACTATATATTGACTCTTCTGGAAATGATGTGGAATTTATGTCATCAAATAACAAATTACTCCAAGGGTTCCAGTACCGTAATTATGGCTGCACTAAGCACTGCGTTTTCGTTTGTTAATAACTCGAGCGATAAAGGATCTGCCTTTCATCATTCCAGAAAAGCTCTTGAATATATATCATCAATGAACGGAGTAATCCCACAGCTCCTGTGATTTGTTGGTGTTTGTACAACCTACCGTACCGTCAATTGTAAATATCCCTAGCCATAATAGCAATAAGCATTTATTACTCTAGAAATGCCGTTGAGCTTGTAATTTCAGTGAACAAATTACACCAATGTCCAAGTACAGCTATGTCTGTACAGTGTACCGCTTCGTCAGTTGTTAATGTCTTGAGCGATAACGGGTCTGCCCTTTGCCACTGTAGATGTGCAAAGAGACGTAAATCATCACTAAACAGGTAAGTCCAGCGGCTATAATGCGCTGTTGGCGGATGCTCTAAGAACTGTACATACAACTATAGATGCCTTTAGACATAACAGCACTATACATTGGTTATTCTAAGCTTGATTTGTAACGTAAAGCATCAGCGAACAAATGATTCCAGCGGCGACATTTACGTGACGATGGCTGTACTCAGTACGGTTTCGCCAATTGTTATTGACTTGAGAGACAATGAGTCAGTCCATTGTCATTCTAGAATTGCAAAAGAATTTGAGTCATCACATAACAACTTAATCAAACGGCTACATTGGTCTATTGGTGGATGTACAGGTTACTGCACTGAGAGATGTAAATATCTCTAGCCATAGCTGATGCATACATTCATTATTCTAGCGCTACTGCGGAATTTAAATCATCACTGAACTGTTTAGTTCAACGGCTGCTGTGCTGTACTGATGGACGTACTGAGAACCGTACGGTCAATTGCACATATCTGTAGCCATAACCGTCAGATACATTGCCCATTCTAGAATACAAGTTAATCATACATTATCAGTGAACTAATTGGTCCAACGGCTAATGTACCCTGATGATAGCTGTACTCAGCACGGTTTCGTATGTTCTAAATATCTCGAAAGGTATTTCTCCAGTTATTTGACATCCTAGAATTGCAATTGAATTTAAATCATCATTGAATATATTAAGCGGACGGCTGTGGTGCTCTATTGGTGAATCCGCCAATTACCGAACTGGGAGATGTTAACGTCTCTAGAAATAATTGTTACACTCTTTGAGTATTGTATAACTGCTGTAGAATTTAAATCATCACTGAAATACTTATCCAACTGCCACTGTCGTCTATTGGCGGATGCATCATGTGCCGAACTGGGAATTTTAAATATGTGTAGACATAGCTTATGTGTACGTTGCTTTGTCCAGCACTAGAGTGGAGTTTTAGTCATCAGTGATGAAATGAATCCAACGGCTACACTTCTGTGGTGACGGTTGTACCCAGTGCGGTTATAACAATGATTAATATCTCGAGGTATAACGGATCTCTCTTTTGCCAATCTAGAGATGCTATATTACATATAGCGTCATTGATTAGTTTTATTCAACGGCAACAGTGCTGTGTTGATGCATGTGCTATGTACCGTACTGTCAAGTGTAAATGTCTCTAGCCGCAACCGTACTATACATTGATTAGTCTATACTTGCTTTGGAACTTACATCATCGGAGTAGAAGCTAATACAGCGGCTACATCACTGTGATGATGGCTGTTCCCAGACATGTACCGTCAACTGCTAAAGTCCCCAGCTATAATTTCTGCATTCTTCGTCATTCTGGAACTGCAATAGAAGCTCTGTCATCACTGAACTGCTTAATCCAACGGCTACATTGCTCTATTGGTGTATGCAATGCCTACTAAACTGGGAGTTGTAAACATCTCCGTTAATAACTGATGTATGTTTTGATTATTCTAGAACTCCTGTGGAATTTAAATCATCACTGAACGGATTAATCCTGCGTCTGCAACAATGTGATGATTGATGTTCTAAGTACCGCTATGTAAATTGTTAGTACTCTGGTCTCTAACGAATCTATCTTCTGTCATGCTGCATTATCTACGGAATCTACATCATCATTGAACAGGTTAACACAGCGGCTGCAGTGCTCCATTGACGAATGTGCTAAGTAGACATTTAAGGACACTTAAAATACCCAACAGTATTCGGTAAGAGCTATAAAATAACCAACACGATAGTTGGTGCTTCCTCCAATTGTGCACTGAATCCGTTTGATAAATTTGTTCACTGGTGGTGTAAGTTCCAAAGGAAGTCTACGGTAGCCAATGTATAGAACGGTTGTGGCTGGTGATATTTGCTATTGAGCATGCGTTTCTAAGTACAGCCATCAATAGAGCACTGGCGCCGATGGATTGGTCTATTCAATGATGATTTCGATTCTATGGCAATTCTGAAGTGACAAGAGACAGATCCATTCCCGTTCGGGGTATTAACAACTGGCGACACAGTTTTATGTACCGTCCTCATCAGAGTACTGTAGCCACAGGAATAATTTGATCGCTGCTGACTCAAATTTTACAGTAGTTATGGAATGATCAATATATGTATCAGCTGTGTCTAGAGATATATGGAGTACCACGTGCGGCGGTTGAAGCATACACTAACTGAGTCCTGTAGCCATTGCGTAAATTCGGTCGCTGATGAAGGTAATTCCAAATCAAGTCTAGTGTAAAAATATACAGTAAGTATATGGCTAGAGGTAATTTCAATTCCCTGTACTGTAGTTGGTGCATGCATCTACACGGCATGGTAGCCGCTGGATTAACCCGTCCAATGGTGATTTAGAATGTATGGCATGCCTAGAATGACAAAAGGCCGTTCAGCTTTTCCTCGAGATACTAAAGAATGACATAACAGTACTGAGTGCATCCTTTGGCACAGCGCTGCTGCCGTTGGATTAATCTTTTCACTGATGTTGTAAATTCAATGGATACGTCAATATAATTGAACTTTCCAGTCAAATTCCATTGAATTGCAGTGCCTACAGCAAATCAAAAGAATTTTTTCATCTTACTTATGTAACGAAGTCTGCTCACCACAGTATTAGGCGATGAAGCCATTATAATTGAACTCTTGACAAATTCTGTTGAATTGTAATGGCTGTAACAAATCAATAGTACTTTTCCCTCTTATTCATGTAAATCAGCTTGCTCAACACGATATTAGTCGAAAATGTCAATATAATTCTACATTCTAGTCAAATTCTGTTCAATTGATATGGCTATGGCAAATTAACTCAATGTATACTGGAATAATCAATGTATACGTCAGTTTCGTGTAAAGACGTTTAGAAGTCCCAGTAAGGTAGATGGTACATCCACCAATCCACCTCTATAGTAGTTGGAGTAATCTGTCCAGTGCTGACTTAATTTCCACAGAAGCCTTAGAATAGGCGGTGTATACAAATCATTTATGGCTAGAGATATTTGCAATTCCAAGTACGGAAGTAAGTAAAATATCCAACAGATCACTGTAACTGTTGTAATGATTTTTCAATGATGGTGCAGGTTATATTGCAACTCTAGGTGTACAAATGGCTGACCCTTTATCGCTCGGGACATTAACAGTAGACGAGGCTGTACTGAGTATAGGCATAATCACAGTACCATTCCTGTTGAATGAATTTGTCGACTGGTGACGTGTATTCCAAAGCAAGTCTACATTAATCAATGTATGGTACTGTTATTGCTGGAGATATTTACAATTCAATGTGCCGAAGTTGGTACATGCATAAAGAGGGCACTCTATCCGTTAGATTAGCCAGGTTAAAGGTGAACAAGATTGTATAGCAATCCGAGAATGACATCAGACACATCAGTTATTGCTCGAGATGTTTGCAACTGACAACGTGGTACTACGTACAAGTATCAAGTCATTATAGCAGCCGTACGATTAAGTTGTTCACTGATGACTTAATGTCTGTACTATTACTAGAATAAACAATGCGTAGAACGGATACGTATACAGATATTTGCAATGGACATTTCGGTACTTAGTACATCCATTAAACAGAGAACTGTAGCCGTTGGATTATCCAGGTCAATGACAATTTAGATTTTTTTTCAATTCCAGAAAGCAGCGGATATATATATTATCGCTAGAAATATTATGGATTGACCACTCTGTAGTGAGTGCAGCAACCATCCCAGTACTGGAAAAGTTGTAATAATTTGTACATTAATGATCTAAAATCCAAAGAAATTCTAGGATAATGAATGTATATTTCGATAATGGCTAGAAACATTTGCAATTGACAGTGCGGTACTTGTTATATACACCAACACAGAACACTAGCCGATGGATTAAACTCTTCAATGAATACGTACATTCTATAGCATATCTAGGAAGACAAATTACAAGTCCGCCAACCCTGTAGACGTAAACTATTGTCAACTCAGTACAGAGTACAACGATCCTCGCAGTGCTGTACACGTTGGACCGTTTGTACACTGGATATCTAAGTTCTAACGCAACTCTAGTGTTATCAATTTATACTATGGTTGTCGTTATGGATATTTGCAATTGACGGATCATTGCCCAGGAAATCCACCGACTGAGCTCGCGTGCACTTGGACTAATCTGTTGACTGGTGATTAGAGTTCCCTGTCATTTCTAGGGTGACTATATAGATATAAATGTCCGCTGATGCATTTAATTGTTGACATAGCTGTACTTAGTGCAGCCATCGTCAAGTTACTGCTGCCGCTGTACCACTTTGTTAAATGTTGAAGTTAACTCCCAAGCATATCTGGAATAATCAGAGTAAGGTACGGTTATCGCTATAGACGTTTCCAGTTGATAGTACGGTACCTAGTACACGCACAAATAGAGCACAGTAACGGTTGGATTAACATGTTCAATGATGATTTATATTAGCTAGCAATTATAGAACGATAAGAGGCATTTGCTATATTCCTGTAGATATTAACAATTCACATAACACAACAGAGTGCAGCCATCATCACAATGTTGCAGCCGTCCGATTAATCTGTTCACTGATGATCTATATTCCACAGTAGCTCCTGAGTAATCAATTGAAGCGTCAGGCATGGCAAGAGGTATTAACAATTCCCAGTACAGTGGTTGGTACGTCCACAAATGGAACACTGTAGCCGTTGGACTAATTTCTTCGCTGATAATGCAAATTCCAAAGCAAGTCTTGAGCATTCAATGTTGGACACCGATAGCTACAGATACTTACAATTCCCAGGACAGTAGCTGCTCCATCCGCCTATGGAGCTCTGTAGTCGTTCGATTAATCTGTCGAGTGATGGTTTAGTTTCCAAAGCAAGTCTAGGGTAGTCAATATATAGAAAGGTTCCGTCCAGAGATGTTTACACATCACAGCAAGTTTCTTAGTTCCTTCATCAACAGAGCAGGGTAGCCGTTGGTATAGTCTGTTCAGTGACAGCTCAAATTCCACAGCAGTACAAGAAGAATCAATGTATACGTCAGGTATCACCGTAGATGTTTACTGTTCCCGGTAGGGTGTAAGGTATTTTCACTAACAGAGAACTGTAGCCGATGGAATAATATGTTCCATTATGGTATAATAACACTACAATACTGGAACGACAATGGACTAACCTATTTTCGCTTTAGACATTCAGCATTGGCAGTACGGTAGGGAGCACATCCATCTGCAGGGCAATGTAGCCGTGCCTTTCACATGCATAATGATGAAGTGGATGGTATAGCATTTACAGAATTACAAAAGGCAGGACTGACATAGGCATAGATACTAACGATTGACATAACAGCACTGAGTACTGCCACGATCACAGTTCACCAGCCGCTGGATTAATATGTACACGGATGATTTATGTTGAACCGCATTTCCAGAACGTTCAAATTATGCATCAGTGATGGATAAAGCCATTGAAAGTTCCCCGTACGGTGGTTGGTACATACACATATACAGCACAGTTGCCAATGGATTAGTCTCTTCGGTGATGACACGTTTCCTATTGCAGTACTAGAATGACGAAGGGCTGAACAATTATCTCTCGAGATATTAACCTTTGACGAAACGGAGCTCAGTACAGCCATCAACATAATGCATTTTCTGTGGGGAAAATTACATCACTGATAATTCAAGTTCAACTGGAATTCCGGAATAATATATGTTTAGTACGGTTATGGCTAGGAATGATTGCAATTTACACTATGGTTCGCAGCACATCCGACGATAGATCACTGTAGCCGCTGCATTAATGTGCTCAGCGATGAAATATGTTCCGTTACAATTCTAGAATGATAATGGACTGACATGGATTAGTCCATCATAATGGACTAATGATAATGGATTATCCATCTCGTTATTGGCACGTGACGAAACAGTGGCAGTATGGCCATCATTACTGTACTGTAGCCATTGGATGAATTTGTCCACTGATGACTTAATTTCCAAAGCAAGTGCAGACTAATTAATGTGTTGTACGGTTGTGGCTAGAGAAATTTACAAATGGCAGTACGGCACTTACTACATCCATCAACAGATCTCTCTAACCGTCGGTAAAACTTTTACAAGGATGATGTAGACCCTATGGCATCTCTAGAATGACAAAAAGCGAATCCGTTACTGCTCGAGATGTTAACAATCGCCATGAGTGCACTGAGTACTGCAGTCGCAACGGTAATGCAGGCGGTGGTATAATCTGCTCTCTGATGATATAAATCCTACTGCAAATCCGGAATGGCAGAAGACTGACCCATTACCGCTCGAGACACTAAAGTTTGATGAAAGAGTGCTGCGTAGACACATAATCACAGTACTTTAATGGTTGGTCTAGTTTGATCGCTAATCATGTAGATTGCAAAACAAGTCTGTAATAATATATGCATCCTACGGTTATGGCTAGAGGTATTTGTAGTTGTCATTACTGTGCACAGCAGATCGAACAAGAGAGCACATTAATCGGTGGATTAATCTATTCAGGGATGATTTAATGCCTTCCGCAAATCTAGAATGGCAAAGGACTGACCATTCGTCGCTCGCTCAGTTAACAATTGATGGAACGGTACAAAGTTTAGCCACCAACACGGTAGCTTAGAAGCTGAACTAACTTTTCCTTCATAATTTAAGCTTATCAGCAATTCTAGAGTAACCAACATTTAGTACGATTAAGGCTAATGATATTTACAATTGATAGCACCGTACTTAGTGCATTCATCAACACAGCAGTGTAGCTGCTGATAAAACTAGTGCAATGGTAATGTTGATCACATTTCACCTCTAGAATGACAAGAAATGCATCCGTTACAGCTCGAGGCGTTGTGAATTGACATAACGGCACTGAGTACAGCAGGCGTCACATTAATGCAGCCGTTGGAATGATCTGTTCTCTGATGATGTAAATTCCATTGTAAATACAGAACGGCAAGCGAATGACCCATTATCGCTCTAGACATTAACAATTGACGAAAGAGTACTGAGTACAGCTAGAACACAGTACTTTAACTGTTGGTCCAATTTGTTCACCGATAATTTAATTTTTATCAGCAATTCTATTGCTATCAATGTATAGTACGGTTATGGCTAACGGTATTTACAATTGATAGTACGGTACTTAGTACCTTCATCAACGCAGCTATCTAGCCGCCGAAAAGACATGCACAATAATAATGTATATTCCATGGCATCCCTAGAATGATAAGAAACCCATCCGTTACAGCTCAAGATGTTAACAATTGACATAACGGCACTGATTACAGCAGTCATCGCAGTACAGGAATATTCTCTTCTCTGATGGTATGAATTCTATTCCATATCCAGAAAGGAAAAGTACTGACCAATTGTCGCTCGAGACGCTAACATTTTACGAGAGAGTACTGAATACAGCCATGATCACAGTACTTTAACCGTTCGGGTAATTTGATCACAGATTGCCTAACCTTTACCAGCAATTCTAGAGTAATCATTGTATAGTACGTTTAAGGCTAAAGATATTTACAATTAATGACACGGAACCTAGTACATCCATCAACAGAGCACAGTAGCCGTCGAAAAGTCTTGTACAATGATGATGTAGGTCCTATATGGCACCTCCAGGATGTCAAGAAGCGCTTTCGTTACAGCTCGTGGCGTTAAAATCTACATAGCGGCACGGAGTACAGCAGTTGATACAGTACTGCAATCGTTGGAATAATCTGATCTCCGATGACATGAATTCTATTGTAAATCCAGAATGGCAAAGCACTGACACATTATCGCTCGGGACACTAAAAGTTGACGAAAGAGTACTGAGTACATCCATGATCACAGTGCCCTAACATTTGGACTAATTTTAACACTGATAATGTAAATTACAAGACAAGTCTAGAGTAATATACGTATAGTAAGATTATGGCTAGATTTATTGGTTGTTAACAGTACGGCGTACAGTACTTCCACCAAGAGATCACACTAGTCTGTGGATTAACCTGATCAGGGATGATTGAAATATCTTTGCTATTCTTGAATGACAAAACACTGACCACTTGTCGCTAGCGATATTAACAATTAACGAAACAGTACAGAGTACAGCCATCAACACTGTACCGTAGCAGTTGAACCAATTTTTCACTGATAATTTAAGTTTAGCGGGAACAAATGCGTAAGCATTTTATAGTACTGTTATGTCTAGTGATATTCACAGTTGAGAGCACGGTACCGAAGACATTCATCAACAGAGCACGGTAACTGTCGATAACACTTGCACAATGACAATGCAGATTCTACGGTATTTCTAGAATGACAAGAAACGCATCTGTTTCAGCTCGAGACGTTAGCAATTGTCATATCGACACTCGGTACAGCAGTCGTTACAGTACTGCAGCCGCTGGATTAATCCGATCTCTGATGATATAAGCTCTATTGCAAATCCAGAATTGCAAGTGACTGAAACATTATCGCTCGAGATATTAACTGTTGTCGAAGGAGTACTGAGTACAGCCATGATCAAAGTACTCTAACAGTCGGACTAGTTTCATCACAGATAATTTAATTTTTATCTGCAATTCTATTTCTGTCAATGTACAGTGCGGTTATGGCTAACGGTATTTACAGTTTATATTACGATACTGAGTACATTCCTCAACGCGGGGCTGTAGCGGTTGATGAAACTTGCACAATGATAATGCGTATTTCATGGCATCTCTAGAATGACAAGAAGCGCATCCGTTACAGACCCAGAGGTTAACAATTGACGTAACGGCACGCCGTACATCTGTCGTTTCAGTACTGCAGCCTTTGGAATAATCTGATCTTTGATGATATAAATTCTATTGCAAACCCAGAATGGCAAGCGACTGAAACATTATCGCTCGAGACATTAGCATTTGACGAAGTGCTGCTGAGTACAGACTCCAATACGGTACATTGACGTTGAAATAATTTTTCATTGATAAAATAAGTTAAAAGCATTTCTAGGGTAATCAATTTATAGTACAGTTATGGCGAATGATGTTTGAAATTGGCAGCACGGTACCTAAGACATTCATCAACAGAGCACTGTAGCTGTTGATGAAACATGTACAATGATAATGGAGATTCTACAGCATTTCTATAATGACAAGGAACGCATCCGTTACAGCACGAGACGTTAAAAATTGGCATAATAGCAGTGGGTACAGCAGTCGTTACAGGAGTGCTGCAGTTGGAATAATCTTTTGTCTCGCGAAATAGATTCCCCTGCAGATCCAGATTGGCAAGGTACTGACCCATTAGCGCTCGTGATATTAATATTTGGCGAAAGAATACTGGGTGCAGCCATGATCACAGCACTTTCGCACCTCGAGTAATTTGACCACTGATAGTTTTATCTTTATCAGCAGTTCTAGAGAAATCATTGCATATTACGGTTAAGGATAGAGATGCATACAAATAATAGTACGGCAATTAGTACATCCATCCACGGAGCACTTTAATCGTCGATAAAGCTTGAACAATGACGATGTTGACCATATACCATATCTAGAATGGTGAAAAACGGATCCGTTACAGATCGAGATGTTAACATTTGACGTAACGGCACTGAGTACAGCAGTCACATCGGTACTGCAGCCGTTGGAATAATCTATCAGATAATATAAATCCTATTGCAAAACCAGAGTGGCAGAGGACTGACTGATTATCGCTCGGACCATTAACAATTGACGAAAGAGTACTATATACAGCCATGATATCAGTACTTTAAACGTTGGACTAATTAGATCACTGATAACATAATTTCTGTCAGCAAATCTAGAGTAATCATTGTATAGTACGGTTATGGCCAAAGATATTTGCAGTTGATAGTGCGGCACATAGTACAACCATCGAGAGAGCACTGTAGCCGTCGACAATCCTTGTACAGTAATGATGTGAATACTATGGCATCTCTAGAATGACAAAAGCGAATCCGTTACAGCTCGACATGTTGACAATTGCCATAAGGGCACTGAGTACAGCTGTCACAAAAGTAATGCAGCCGTCGGAATAATCAGCTATCTGATGATATAAATCCTACTGCAAATCCAGAAGGGCAGAAGACTGGCCGATCATCGCTCGGGACATTAACAGTTGACGAAACGGTACCGAGTACAGCCATCAACACAGTGACTTACATGTTGACCTAATTTTGCATTGATAATTTAAGTTTAAGAGCATTTCTGGAGCAATCAAGTTATAGTTCGGTTATGGCTAATGATATTCATATTTCAGAGCACGGTACTTAGTACATTCACCAACAGAGCACTGTAGCCGTTGATAAAACGTGCACGATGATGATGTAGGTTGTATGGCGTCTCTGGAATGTCAAGAAACGCATCCGTTACAGCTCAAGGTGGTAACAATTGACATAACAGCACTGAGTACCGCACTCATGACAGTACTGCAACCGTTGGAATAATCTGCTCTCTGATAATATAGATCCCATTGCAAATTCAGAATGGCGGAGGACTGACCAATTATAGCTCGGGACATTGACAATTGACGAAAGAGTACTCAGTACAGCCATGATCACAGTACTTTAAACGTTGGACTAATTTTATGGTAAGTAATGTGGATTGCAGAACAAGTCTAGAGTATTATATGCATTGCACGTTTATAGCTGCAGGTATTTGTAGTTGCCAGTACGGCGTACATACATTCAACAAGAGAGCACATATGTCGGTGGAATAATCCGTCCAGGAATGATTCAATTACATTTCCGATTCTAGAATGGCAAAATACTGCCGATTTGTCACTCGCGACGTTAGCAATTGACGAAACGGTACCGAGTAATGCCACCAACGCAGTACCTTATATGTTGAACTAATTATATATTGATAATTTATGTTTAACAGCATTTCTGCAGTAATCAATTTATAGTACAGTTATGGAGAATGTTATTTAAAATTGGTAGCACGGTAACTAAGACATTCATGAACAGGCCACTGTAGCTGTTGATAAAGCTTGTACAATGATAATATAGATTCTACGACATCTCTAGAGTGACAAGGAACGCATCCGTTGCAGCACGAAGCGTTAAAAATTGGCAAAACGTCACTGGGTACAGCAGTCGTCACAGGACAGCTGCCGTTGGAATAATCTGTTGTTTGATTATATAGATTCTATTGCAGATCCAGAACGGCATACTACTGACCCATTAGCTCTCGAGATATTAACATTTGACGAAAGAGTACTGAGTGCAGCCATGATCACAGCACTTTCACACCTCCAGTAATTTGACCAATGATAGTTTTATCTTTATGAGCTGTTCCAGTGCAATCATTGCATATTACGGTTAAGGATAAAGATATGTACAACTAATAGTACGGCAATTAGTACATCCATCCACGGAGTACTTTAATCGTCGATAAAGCTTGTACAACGCGATGATGATCGTATACCATATCTAGAATGGCGAAAAACGGATCCGTTACAGATCGAGATGTTAACATTTGACGTAACGGCACTGAGTACAGCAGTCACAACAATACAGCAGCCGTTGGAATAATCTGTTCTGCGATGATATGAATTCTGTTGCAAATCCAGAATGGCAAAGCACTGACCCATTATCCTTGGGACATTAACGTTCAACGAAAGAGTACTGAGTACAGCCATGATCACAGTACTTTAACTGTTCGAGTAATATGATCACTGATAATTTAGTCCTTATCAGAGATTCTAGAGTAATCATTGTATTGTACGGTTAAGGCTAAATACATTTAAATTGTTGGTACGGCACTTAGTGCATCCGTCAACAGAGCACTGTAGCCCTATGACATCTCTAGAATGACGAAAAACATATCCGATAAAGATCGAGATGCTAACAATTGACATAACAGATCTGAGTGCAGCAGGCACATCGGTACTGCAGCCGTTGGAATAATCTATCCGATGACATAAATGCTATTGAAAATCCAGAATGGCAGAGGACTGACTGATTATCTCATGGGAAATTAACAATTGACGAAAGAGTACTGAGTACAGCAATTATCACAGTACATTAACCGCTGATTGTACGGTTATGGCTAGAGGTATGTGTAGATGTCAGTGCGACGTACATTACGTCCAACAAGGGAGCACATAAGTCGGTGGATTAATCTGTTCACGGATGGTCTAAGTTCCTCTGTAATTCTGGAATGGTAAAGTACTAACCATTTGTGGCTGGCGGTATTAACAATTGTCGAGGTGGTGCTGAGTACAGCCACCAACACAGTACCTTAGATATTGAACAAATTTCTCATTCACAACTTATGTTTAACGGCAATTCTAGTGTAACATATTTATAGTACGTTTAAGGCCGAAGATATTTACATTTGATGGTACGGCACTCAGTACGTCCATCACCAGAGCACTGTAGGCCTGGATAAGACTTGTACAGTGATGATGTTTGTCCTATGGCATCTCTAGAATGACAAGAAGCGAATCCGTTAGGGAACAAGATGTTAACAATTGCCACAACGGCACAGAGTACGGCAGTCATTACGCTACAGCAGCCGTTTTAATAATCAGTTCTCTGATGATGTATATTCTATTCGAAATCCAGAATGGCATAGTACAAGCCCATTGTCGCTCGAGACATTAACATCTGACGAAAGAGCGCTGAGTACAGCCATGGCCTCAGTGCTTTAGCAGTTGGAATAATTTGGTCGCTGATAATTTAATTTTTATCAGCAATTTTAGAGTGACAACTGTGTAACACGAGAATGGCCAAAGATATTTACGATTGATAGTACGGCACTTAGTACGTCCATCAACAGGGCACTGAGGCCGTCAATGAAGCTCGTAGGATCATGATGTAGGTCCTATGGCATCTCCAGAATGATAAGTAGCGAATCTGTTGCAGCTCGAGTAGTTACCAATTGCAATAACGTCACTGAGTACAGCAGTCACATCAGTACCGGAGCCGTTGGAATAATCTGCTTTATGAAGGTATGAATTTTAGTGAAAATCCAGAATGGCTTATAGCTGACACAATATCGCTCGGGAAATTAGCAATTGGCGAAAGAGTACTTTGTACAAAAATCAACACAGTACCTTTGATTTTGGACTAATTTTTCACTGATAATATAAGTTTAACAGCAATTCTAGAGTTATCAACTTTTAGTACGTTTATGACTACAGGTATCAGCAATTGCCAATACGGTGCATAGTACTTCCGTTAACGGAGCGCTGCAGCATCTGAATTAAATTGTTCGTTGATGATGTTCTATCCCATAGCAATTTTAGGATGTCATACTCCTGGCCTATTACCGCTCCAGACGTTAAAAATTTACGAAACGGAGCTAAGAGCATCCATCGTCACAATACTTCAACCGTTGAATAATTATTTCACCGATAATAAGTATTAAACTATGATTCGAGAATAATACATGTACCATACTTATGGCTAAAGGTATTTAGAAATCGCAGTACGGTGGTTGGTATTTTCAAAAATACAACAATGTATACCTTGGATTAATCTGTTCAGTGATAATATAAGTATTTTTGCAATTCTAGAGTCGCATAGGACTATCCCATTATCGCTCCAGGTATTAACAATTGACGAAACAGTATTGAGTACAGGCATCATCACTGCACAGTAGCAGCCGGATTCACTTGTTCACTAGTGATTTAAATTCCACAGCAGTTCTAGGTTTACCATTTGGAAGATCAGTCTTGTCTAGAGATATTTACAATTGGCTGTACGATGGTCAGAAAATCCACCAACAGAGCACTGTGTCCAACTACTTGGTCTGTACCAGTCATGAATTAATCTCTAGAGCAGCTCTAGAAAGATCAACGGATGAAGCAATTGTCGCTAGAGTCATTGGCATACGTCAAAGGAGTACTGAGTACAGCCATCATTACTGCCCTGCAGACAATTTTTTGATACCTTCACTGGCGATTTATATTCCTCAGCAGCTCTGGAATGAAAAATGCACGGATCAGTCATGGCTAGACATAATTACAGTTGTCAGTACGATACTTGGTACACCCTCCTACGGAGCACTGTAACCGTCGGATTAATCTGTTCACTGACGATTTAATTTCTATAGCATTTCGAGAGTGATCAACGTATTGATCGGATATCTTTAGCGTTATTGACAAGTAATATTACTGTTCTGAGTATATCCATGAGCACAGTGCTATAGCCATTGAATTAATGTGTGCGCTGACCATCAGAGTTGTTCAGAAATTGTAGAACTGTCAATGGAGG
The DNA here is from genome assembly GCF_001483705.2 of Eufriesea mexicana. Taxonomy (NCBI): domain Eukaryota; kingdom Metazoa; phylum Arthropoda; class Insecta; order Hymenoptera; family Apidae; genus Eufriesea; species Eufriesea mexicana. Next base: position 158,485 of record NW_016909041.1, read on the forward strand.
GAGGAACTGTCTCCGGAGGTTTCGATTTAAGTCGATGCTGTATTGAGTACATCCATCAAAAGGGTAATGTATCCGATTAATTAATTTGTACATTGATGTCATTAATTCTATCTCAATTGTAGGATAATCTATGTATAGATCTGTTATGGCGGGACATAATTACAGTTGCCAGCACGGTACTTGGTACATTCACATACAGAGCAATGTTGCCGATGGATTAATCTGTCCACTAATGACTTCGGCTGTATAACAATTACAGAATGATCAACGGACAGGTCACTTGTCTTTAGTCTTATTGACAAATGGCAATAAATTACTTGGTGTAGCCATCTACACAGTAATATAGCCATTGAAATACTATGTTCGTCGTTCGTCTAAGTTGTTCAGGAATTGCAGAATAAACAATCTTCGCTGGAGAAATGCACTTATGGCAAAACAGCTTCGAGTTCAGTCGCAATCACAGTACAGCAGTCATTGCATTTGTCTCTTCATTTATGGCGTAGATTCCCAAGCAACCCTACATCAATCAATGTATAGATCCGTTATGGCCAGCCATAAATACAATTCGAAGTACGACACACGGAACATCCACATACAGAGCACTGTAGCCGTTCGATTAATTTGTACACTGATGATTTAAGCTCTACAGCTGTTCCAGAAATATCAACGGATACGTCACGTATATTTAGTGATATTGACAAACGACAATTCGGTACTGAGTGTAACAATCTCCACAGTGCTATAGACAATGAGCTTACATTTTCGCTGATCATTAAATATGTTCTGCAATTGTAGTCTGATCTGTGGATGGAGCAATTGCTGCTGGTGACATTGGCATATGTGAAAGCAGTACGGAGTGTTGCCATCATTACGCTACTCTAGCCATTTTATCAATTTGGTCACTGACGACATAATTCCACAGCAGCTCTAGAATTGTCAGTGAGTAGACCAGCTATGCCTAGAGGCACTTGCAGTGCTCAGTACGGTACTTGGTATATCCACGAACAGCGAACTATAACCATTGGTTTAATCTGTCCAGTCATGTAAATCCTATAGCAATTCCAGTATGACAAAAGGCAAACCAAACATGAATCGAGGAATTAGCAATTGACGAAGGATCACTGAGTACAGCCATCATGACAATGCCCTAGTTGTTGCATTAATGTGTTCACTGGTGATTTAACTTCCATAGCAGTTCCAGGATGATTCATGCAAGGTACAGTAGCGGATAGGAACAATTACAATCGAAAGTACGGTAGTTAGTGCATGCAGTACCATACCACTCTAGACGTTGGATTATTATGTTCACGGATGATGTAAATTCTAGAGCAATTCTTGCGTGACAGAAGACAGATCCATTAACGTGCGAGATAATACCAATTGAAGTAACCGAAAAGCGTAACATCGTTGCCATATTACTGTGGTCGCTGTATTAATTTGGTCACCGATCATTTAAGTTTTGCTACAACTCTAGAGTGATCAACATATAGAACTGCTATGATGGTAGGAAGAACTTACATTTGAGGGCACACTACTTAGTACATCCACTAAGAGAGCATTGTAGCCGTTGGATTAATGTGTTGGCTAATGACTTATATCCTATAGAAGTTGTAAAATGTCCAAAGGCCGATCCATATTCGCTCGAGGCATTACCAAATGACAAGGGAGTACTAAGCGCAGCCAACAACACATTACTGTAGCCGTTGGATTGGTATGATCGCAGACATCATAAGTTTTACTACAACTTTAGAATGATGAGCGTATGGAACAGTTATGCCAAGAGATAGTTAATATTTACAGCACGGTACCTGGTACATCCACCAACAGGGCATTGTTGCCGTTGCATTTATTTGTTCAGTGATGACGTTAATTGTATAGGAATCCCAGAATGACATAGGACAGATGCATTACGTCTCGAGACGTTAACAATTGACAACATAGTACTGTGTACAGCAACCATAACTGCTCTGTAGCAGTAGTATAAGTTTCAGCACTGGTAGCCTTAATTGCGCAGCAATTATAGAATAATCAATGTGTAGAACTGGTATGACTAGAAATATTTACAATTGACAGTACGGTACTCATTACATCAACCAAAGCAGCCCACCAGCCGATGGATTAGTCTAATGAATAATGAATTAAATTCTGTAGCACCTCTAGAATGACAAATTACAGATCAACCAGATCGTCAGGCATTAACAACTGACATAGCATGAATGTGTACAGTGATCATCACAGTAACGTAGGAGTTGAAATATTTTGTTCATTGATGATTTAAGTTCCACAGCAATGCTAGCATTGTCAGTGTATGGTACGGGTATGTCTGAGGATACATACAACTTGCAGTACGGTACTTAGTGCGTCCACCAACACAGCAACATCGCCGTCCTACTAATCCGATCACTGATGATATATATTTTACGTCAATTTTAGAATGAGGGAAGACAAATCCATTATCCTTCGAGATATAAGCTGTTAACAACACTGCACTGAGTATAGCCGCCGCGTCGGTGCAATAGCCGTTGAATGATTTTGTTCGCTGCTGATGTGAACTCCAAAGCCATTCTAGAGTATCCCATGTATAGTATGTTCATGCCTGGTGGTATTTACAATTGGCACTACGGTATGTAGTTCATCTACCGCCAGAGAACCGTAACCGTTCCATTTACCTGTTCACTGATGATATATATTCTACAGCAATTCTAGAATGAAAAAAGACAGATGCCCTGACCCTGGTGATATAAACACTGGGCAGCACTATACCAAGTACAGCCATTATCACAGAACCTTTGGAGTTGCCTTAGTTTGTTCACGGATGACATCAATTCCGCAGCAGTTCTAGACCACACAGTGCATATATCAATTAAGGCTAGAGATATTTACAATTCCCAGCACGGTAGCTGGCACGCTCGCCACTAGACCATAGTAGCCGTCGGTTAATCAGTTCAGGGGTGATCAGCGTTCCAAATCGTTTCTAGGGTGCTCAAAGTTTAGTACCGTTATGGCTAGAGACACCTGCAATTGACATCACGGCTCTCAATACGTCCACCAACAAAGCACTGTAGCATATGGATTGATCAGTTCAATGATGACTTAGATCCTATAGTAATCCTGGAATGATATAATACGGCTCCGTTACAGCTCGAGAAGTTAACAAATGGCGAAACATTACTGGGTAGAGCCATCATAAGGGTACTAAAGGTGTTGGACTAGTTTCCTCAATGATAACCTATGTTCAGCAGCAGTACTAGAGTAAGCAATACATAGTTCGGTTATGAATAGAGATATTTACAAATGTCTGTACGGTACACAGTGTATCCATCAACTGTGCACTTCAGCCGATGGATCAACCTGTTTAATGATGATTTGGGATCTATTGCAGTTCTAGATTGAAAAAAGACAGAGTCGTCATCTCTCGAGTCATTAATAATTAAGGAAACAGTACTGAGTACAGCAAGCATCATAGTATTTTAGCCACTGGAATAATTTGCTCACAGATAATTTAACTTTAACAGCTATTCAATAATAATCATAGAATGGTAGCGTTATTCCTGGAGATGTTTAAAATTGTCAGTACGGTACTCGGTACATCCATCGACGGAACACAATACACGTAACATGAAGCTGCTACACGTTGATCTACATACCATAGCAATTCTAGAAAGGCAAACGATATGTCCGTTACGGCTCGTGATACTAACAACTGATAACAGAGTACTAAGTATAGCCATCATCACAGTACTGCAGCTGTTGGATTAATTTGTCCACTGATGATTTAAATTTCACAGAAGATCTGGACACATCAATGCATGACTCAGTTATGGCTAGAGACATTTACACTTCCCAGTACGGTAGCTGGTGCGTACACCAATATTGCGCTGTAGCCATTGGAATAACATGTTCAATGATGATT
>NW_016909042.1:0-221 GCF_001483705.2 Eufriesea mexicana
CTATAATCTGTTATAGCTTGGTGAATAGAACGCCAAACGCCTTCAATCCAATGGCAAGTACAGACATCTACTTGCCACGGAATAGGTCTATTCAAAATCTATAACCTGTAATAGCTTGGTGAGTAGATCGCTTAACGCCTTCGTTCCAATGGCAAGTACAGCCATCCACTTGCCAGAGAATAGGTCTATTCAATATCTATAACCTGTTGTAGCTTGGTGAG
>NW_016909042.1:293-987 GCF_001483705.2 Eufriesea mexicana
TATATTCTGTTATAGCTTGGTGAATAGTTCGCGCAACACCTTCAATCCAATGGCAAGTATAGCCATCTACTTGCCAGACAATAGGTAGATTGAAAATCTGAAATCTGTTATAGCCTGGTGAATAGATCGCCTAACGCCTTCAATGCAATGGCAAGTACGGCGACCTAGTTTCCATAGAATAGGTCTAGTCAGAACGTATAACGTGCAATATCTTGGTGAATAGATGGTCTAACGCCTTCATTCCAATGGCAAGTACGGCGACCTAGTTTCCATAGAATAGGTCTAGTCAGAACGTATAACGTGCAATATCTTGGTGAATAGATGGTCTAACGCCTTCATTCCAATGGCAAGTACGGCGACCTAGTTTCCATAGAATAGGTCTAGTCAGAACGTATAACGTGCAATATCTTGGTGAATAGATGGTCTAACGCCTTCATTCCAATGGCAAGTACAGCCATCTACATGCCAGAGAATTGGTCTATTCAAAATCTATTGTCTGTTGTAGCTTGGTGAGTAGATCGCCTACCGCCTTCAATCCTATGGCGAGTACAGCCACCTACTTGCCAGAGAATAGGTCTATTCAAAATCTATAATCCGTTATAGCTTGGTTAATAGGTCGCCTAACGCCTGTAACCAATGGCATGTACAGCCATCTCCTAGCCAGAGATTAGGTCTAATCAAAATCTATAACCTC
>NW_016909043.1:0-52506 GCF_001483705.2 Eufriesea mexicana
CCTAACCTAGCTTTACCAAGCTTAACATGACTCATCCAAACCTGCCACGACCGCTAACACTGGCTTCCACGGGGACAAGCAGATGTAATTAGAGCTATGCAGGGGACAGATATCGATCGTATAGCGGTGCATAGCACAAGGGTCGTAGCGATACTAACCAAACCCATCCGAACCTAACCATGACATGCGAAACCAGACTCAAACTTGCGTGCCGAAACCAGCACTGCTGGCCACCCAAGGCCAAAGCCGAGAATGCTAGAGCACAGTAAAGCGCAGAAACTCAACGTACAGCAGTGTATAGCACAAAAGTCAAAGCTATGCGGTCCTAACCTAGCCAAACTTAACGTAACCAAGCGTAGCCTGACTCTTCCTAACGTGCCGATACCTCAATTGCTGCCCTCATCAGAGACAAGGAGATCACGTTAGAGGAGAGTAGAGCACAGAAGTCCATAGAATCGCAGGGCACAATACAAAAGCCGAAGATTCACTATCCTAACATAGCCAAAAGTAACACAACCGAACGAAGATTAACTAAACCAAACGCGCCGAGAAAACCATTGCTTGCCACACCAGAGTGAAGCTGAATATACTGGACCACAGTAAAGCGCAGTAATCCACCGCATTGCAGTGTGTAGCACAAAAGTCGAAGATATCGTAACATATCCTGGCCTAACCTAGCAAAGCCAAGCGTAATCTAACTAAACATAACGTGCCGAGAATGATTTTGTTGTCGTCCACAGAGAACAGCAGGGCATATTAGATCTATTGTGAGCGCCGAAATCGGCCAAACAGCGGTGTATAGCATAAAAGTCAAAGCTACCCTATCATAACCTAACCCAGCGTAACGAAACCGAGGGTAATACATCTCAAGCAAAGTGCCGCGACCACTGTTTCTGGCCTCCCCAGAGCCAAGCAGAACACACTGGAGCACAGCAGAGCACAGAATTCTACAGAACAACTGTCTATACCATGAAAGTCAAAGCAATCCATACCAAACCAAAGCGAAAATGGCCTTACCAAACGTAGCCAAACTCAACCTAACATGCCGCGACCGCTATTGCTGACCTCCCCAGAGTGGGGCAGAGTACAGTGGAGCAATGTAGAGTGCTGAAATCCACTGAATTGCTGTGTATATCCCAAAAGTCGAAACTACCCTGTCTTAACCTAGCCAAACGCAAAATAAACAAAAGCAACACATCTCGGACTAACATGCCGAGACTAATACTTCTGGCATCCCCATAGCCAAGCAGAATATGCTGTAGCACAGCGGAGCGCAGAGATCCACATAATAGCATATTATAGCACAAAGGTCAAAGCCATCCTGACCAAACATGACCATTCGTAGCCTAGCTAAACCAACGTGTAACGGCCGCCATTGATGGACTCCCCAGAGTCAAGCAGATGTCAGTGGAGCAATGCAGAGCGCTGATATCACCGAGTAGCAGTGTATAGCACAAAAGCGAAAGCTACCCTGACCAAACATAGCCTAACCTAACCTATCCAAACGTAACCTAACGTAACCTAGACCACATGCCGAGACCACCATTGCTGGCCTGCCCAGAGCCAGGAAAACATACTAGGGCACAGATGAGCGCAAATATACTCAGAACAACTGTTTATACAACGAAAGTCGAAGCTATCCAAACTTAACACAAATTAACATACCCTATCCGAACGTAGCATAGCTCAACGTGTCACGCCGAGAAGACTATTACTGGCCAGCCCAGAGACGAAGAGAGGATAGTAGAGCGATGTAAGGGTAGAAATCCAGCGATGTGCGGTGTACAGAACATTGGCCAAAGCCAACATGCCTTAACATAACCAATCGTGACATTGCCAAAAGTATCCTAACAAAACCCTTCGGGCAACGGCCACTACTCCAGGCCTCCCCAGATTCAAGCACAGTATAGTAGAGCACAGTAGGGCGCAGAAAGCACCCAAATAGAAACCTAAATCACAAAGGTCAATGATATCATAACCTTACCGGACCTAACCTAACCTAACCAAACATTGAACAACTAAACCTAACGAGCCGAGACTCCTACTGCTGGCCTCCCCAGAGCCAGGCATGACTTATACACCGCCATTGATGGCCTGCCCAGAGTCGAATAGATTATAGTAGAGCAACGAGGAGCGCAGAAATCCACCGGATGCCAGTGTGTAGCACAAAAGCCGATGCTATGCCGTCCAGACACAGCCAATCTTAATAAAACGAAACGTACTACGGCTCAACGTTACGTGCAGCGACGACCATACCTGGCCTGCCCATGGCAGTTCAGAGCGTATTGGAGGAGAGTAGGGCGCAGAAATCCATATAATCGCAGTGTAAAGCCGAAAAGGCAAAGATATCCAAACATTACCCACGCTAATGAAAACTGTCCAAACGAAACCCAAATCGATCTAACATGCCCCAGCCACTATTTAAAGCAGAGCAAAGCAAAGCAGAGCATACTAGAACACAGCAGAGTGGAGAAATCCACCGAAACGAGTATGTAGCACAAAAATCGAAGGAGCACTATCCTAACATAACAAATCCTAACAATACTAAACGCAACGACACTGAACCGAACGTGCCCCCAACACTATTTCTGGCCTCCACAGAGTCGAGCAGTGTGCAGTAGAGCAATATAGAGCAATATAGATATAATGCGTATAGCGGCGTATAGCACAAAAGATGCTACACTCTTCTAACCTAACCAATCGTGACATAACCAAACGTAGTCTAACACAACCTATCGTGCCATGACCACCTTTGCTGGCCTCCCCAGAGCCGAGCAGGGTATAGTAGACCGCGGTAGAGCGGGAAAGCCACCAAATAGCAGCGTATTGCACAAAAGTAAAATCTATCCCAACCAAACATGACCAACCCTAGCCTAACAAAACCTAACGTAACTCAAACTAACGTGGCGAGACCACAATTACTGGCCTACCCAGAGCAATGCAGAACATACTAGGGCACTGTATGCTGCAGAAATTATCGGTGTAGCGGTGTACAGTGCGAAAGTCAATGCTATCCTATCCTAATCAGGCCAAAGGCAACGTCACGCAACGTAACATAACTCAGACCAAAGTCACGTGAGCGCTATTGCTGCCCTGACTAGAACCATGCAGAACATATTAGAAGGGAGTAGCGAGCAGAAATCAATAGAATCGCAGGGCATACAGCAATAGTCGAAGCTCCCCTATCCGAACATAGCCACACGTATCGTAACCGAACGCAGCACAATTCAAACTAACGTGCCGAGACCACTATTGCTATGTCCTACATCGCCATGCAGAACATATTAGAGGAGAGTGGAGCCCAGAAATCCATAGAATCCCAATGCATGGCACAATAGTCGAAGTTTTCCTCTCCCTACATAGCAATACGTAACATAACCGAAGGTAGCATGTCTCAAACTAACGTGCAGAGGCCAGTGTATCTAGCCTCCCCGGAGCAAAACAGAAATACTGGAGCGCTGTAGACCGCTGAAATCCCCAAATAACCGTGTATAGCGCAGAAGTCGAGGCTATCACCTCCTTAAATAGCCAACCTTAATATGCCCAAACGTAACGTAGCGCAGCCTGGGGAGCCACGGCCAGTATCGCTGGCCTCTCGAGAGCCAAGCAGAGCGTAGCAGAGCAATGAAGGACGCTGAGATCAACAGAATAGCAGCGTATAGCACAGCAGTCAAAGCTATCCCCACCAAACCCAACCAAACCTGACATAACCAAACATAACATAACACAGTCTAACGTGCGGAGAGCATTATTCCTGGCGTCCACAGATACAAGCAGTGTGATATCGCGCAACGAAGGGCGCAGAAGCCCATAGAATAGCATTGTGTAGCACAAAAGTCGAAGCTATCATAACCTAATACATCGTTACCTAACCTAAACAAACATAATCCAACCCGCACTAACGTGCCTCGGCCACTATTGCTGTCCTCCCGAGAGTCGAGCAGAGTATACTAGGGCAATGTAGAGGGCAGGAATTCACCGAATAGCAGTGCATGGCGCGAAAACCGGTTCTATCCAAATATAACCCAAGCAAACGTAACCTAACAGATCGTACCCTAACTCAAACCAACGTGCCGGGACCACTATTGCAGGCCTACTCAGAACGGAGCAGCGTATGCGAAGATATCCACCGCATAGCTGTCTATAGCACAAAAGTCAACTCTATCCTGTCCTTGCCTTGCTAAACGTAATATAAGCGAACGTAACCTAACTTAGCATGACGTGCCGAGACCACAGTTGCTTGCCGCCCCAGAGACAAGCAGAATATACTGGAGCTCAGAAGAGCGCAGAAAGCGAACAAATAGCAGTGGATAGCGCGAAAGTCAAAGAAACCCTGAACAAACCTGACCTGAACTATACTAACCAAACCTAGACTAACAAAACCTATCGTGCCGAAATCATCATTGCCGGCCTCTCCGGCGTCAAGCAGCGCATATTACCGCAGAGAAGAGCGCACTAATCCCCCGAACAGCGGTTTGTAGCACAAAAGTCGAAGCTATTCTATCATAACCTAAACAAACTTAACATAAGCAGGCGTAAGGTAAACCAAACTGGCGGGCCGCGAATGCAACTGCTAGCATCGCGAGAGCTAAGCAGACTATAGCAGTGCAATGTTCGACGCTGAAATCGCCCGAATAGCGGTGCACAGCAAAAAAGTTAGAGGCATCCTAACCTAATCTGACCTAACCAAACATAATGAAACGTAACGAATCCCAACCTAACGTGCCTAGCCCACAATAGCTCCCCTCCCCACAGCCAAGGAGTGCATATTAGAGGAGGGTAGAGCATAGAGGTGCATAGAGTGGCAGTGTATAGCACGAAAGTCAAATAAATCCTACCCTAACCCAAAAAAACCTAACCTAACCAAGCGTAATATGAAACATCCTTACGCGCCGCGGCCACTATTACAAGAATTCCCAGATCAAAGCAGGGAACATTAGATCACAGTAGAGAGCAGAAATCCACCGAATGACAGTGTATAGCAGAAAAGTCAAAGCTATCCTGTCCTAGCTATAACAAATCTAACTTAACCAAACGTAATATAACTCAACCTAACCTGCCGAGACCAATACACCTGGCGTCCGCAGACACGGGCAGAGTGCGATAGCGCACGGTAGATTGCAGATATCCACAGAATAGCAGTGTATAGGGCAAAAGTCGAATTTATCCGATCCTAACATCTCCAAACGTAATATAGCACAACGCAACCTAACCTAACCTAACTTAACCGAACGTAACGTAACACAAGCTGTGGTGGTACGACCGGTATTTCTGGCCTCGCCAGAGCCAACCAGAGTATAGCAGAGCAATGTAGGACGGTGAAATCAACGGAGTGGCAGTGTGCAACACATCAGCCAAGGCAATCCTTAAAAAGCCTCACCAAACCTAGTCTAAACGATCTGAACATGACTCAACCTAACAGGCCGCGTCCACAATTCCTGGCGTCCACAGAAAAAAGCAGATTCTGATAGAGCACAGTAGAGCGCAGAGGTCCATAGAATTGCAGCGTGTAGGACAGAAGCCTAAGTTGTCTCAACCTAACCCGAAGAAACCTAACCCAAACAAACGTAACTTTACTCAACCTCTCGTGCCGCATCCACCGTTGCTGGCAACCACAGAGCCATGCAGAACGTATCACAGGAGTGCAGGGCGCAGAAATGCATAATACCCCTGAATACAGCAGGAAAGTCAGACTTATCCAGACCTAATACAAACCAACGTAACCTAACCTAAGGTACATAAACTCACCATAACGTGAAGCGAGCGCTATTGCAGGCATCCCTAGCGACGAGCAGAGTATAGGAGAACAGTGTAGAGCGCAGAAATCCACCGAATAGCAGTGTACTGCACAAAAGCGCAAGCTACCCTTTCCCAACCTAACAAAACGTAACTTAACCAAACGTAACATAACAAATCCTAACGTGCCGAAACCAACTTTGCTGGTCTCCCGAGTGCCGGGCAGTGTATAGTAGAACAATGTTTAGAGCAGGAATCCACCGAAGTGCAGTGTATAGCACTAAAGCCTAAGCCACACTGTCCTAACATAGCCAAACGTAACATAACCTACCGCAACCTAACACAGCCTAACGTGCCGCGAGCAAAACTGATGGCCTCCACATAGCCAAGCAAAATATACTAGAGCAAAGTGGAGTGCGGGAATCCACGGGATGGCGGCGCATTGCACAAATGTCAATGCCATCCTAATCAAACTTAACCTACCCTAACCTATTCAAACGTAACCACACTCAACCACACGTGCGACGGCCACTGCTGCTGGCCTCAACAGAGGCAAGTAGAGGCTAGTAGAGCTATGCAGGGCGCAGGTATCGACCGAATAGCAGTGTATAGCACAAAGACAAGGCTATCCTAACCAAGCCTAACCTAACTCAGCCAAGCCAAACGTAACAAAGCTCAACCAAACTTGCCAAGACCGCAATTGCTGGTGTCCGCAGAGCCAAACAGAGCATATTCGGGCGCGGAAATCCACAGTATAGAAGTGTATAGCACAAAATGTCGAAATATCCTATCCATGCCGGAGCAAAAGTAACGTAACCCAACGTAACCCAATTAATCCTGACGAACCGAGATCACCATTGCTGCCACTCCAGAGCCAAGCAGAACGAATTAGTGAAGAGTAGCGCGCAGCAATCCATAACATCGTAGTGCATAGCAGAATAGCCGTAGCTACCGTATTCCAGCATAGCCAAACGTGACATAACCGAACGTAGCATAGCTCTACCTATCGTGCTGAGGCCATCATACATTGCCTCTCCATAGCCATGCAGCATATACTAGAGCATAACAGAGCGCACAAGTACACTGCATCGCAGCGTACAGCACAAAAGACAAAGCCATACAAAACAAACCAACCCTAAACTGAGCTTAGGAAGCGTATCCTAACACAACCTATCGTGCCGCGACCGCAATTTCTGTCCTCCCCAGTGCCGAGTGCAGTGTAGTAGAGCAACAAAGAGCGCAGGAACCATCCGTATAGCAGTGTACAGCAAAAAAGTCTTAGTTACCCTATCCTATCCCAACCAAAAGTAACATAACCACACGCAACGTACATCAGCCTATCGTTCAGAGGCCACTACAGCAGGAAACCACATAGCCAAGCAGAATATACTTGAGCTCAGTACAGCGTAGAAATCCACCAAGTAGCAGTGTATAGCACAAAAGTCATAGCACTCCTAACCAAACTTATCCCAACCAAACCAAACAAAGCGTAGCATAGATGAAAGATACGTGACACGACCGCAACTGCTGGCCTCGCCCGACGCACGCAGAACATATTAGAGCAATGTCCGGTGCAGAAATCCACCGAATAGCAGTGTATGGCTGAAAAGTTAAGGCAATCCTTCCTTAACCTAGCCAATCGTAACACAGGCAGACGTAACTTAACACATGGTAACATGATGAGGCCACCGTTGCTGTCCTCCCCAAGCCAAGCAGAGCCTATTAGATCACGGTAGAGCGCAGAAATCCACCGAATAGCAGTGTATAGCACGAAGATATCCTATCCAAACCTAACCACACCTTACATAACCGTATGTAGCAAAGCTCCACCTAACGCGCTGCGACCACCATTCCTGGTGTCCCCGGAAAAAAGAAGAGATGTAGGGCAAATTAGAGGGCAGAAGTCCATAGAAGAGCAGTGCGTAGAACGAAAGTCAAAGCTATACCAGCCTAACCTTATGCAACCTAACCTAACCAAACGCAATCCAACACAACATAACGTGACGAAAGCACTACTGTTGGTCTGCCCATAACCAAGCGGAATATACAAGTGCACAGTAGACAGCAGAAGTCCACCTAATGGTAGCGTATAGCACAAACGTCGATGCCTCCCTAACCATACGTAACCTACCCTAACCAAACCAAACGTAACCTAACTCAATCAACCATGCCACAACCACCATTGCGGGCATCCCCACACACAAGCAGAGTCTTCTAGAGCAATGCAGAGCGCAGAAGTCGCCCGAATAGCAGCGTATAACGCAAAAGTCGCAGCTATCCTAGCCAAACCTGACCGAACCTAGCCATGCCAAACCTAACATAACTCAAACTATCGTGCCGAGACCACAATTGCTGCCCGACCCAGAGCAATGGAGAACATATTAGAGCACGGTATACCGCAGAAGTCAACGCTATAGCGGTGTACAGTGCGAAAGTCAATGCAATCCTTCTTTTTTCTTTTTTTCAAGTGGGGGAAATCTTCCAAACATACCCGGCCCCCTTGGAGGAGGGGGCGGTGTTATGTGGCATTTTTACACAGTGAAACCCCCACGATGGCCAGCCTTTCGCATTTCGGTGCGCCCTGGACTTCGCGGCGACGCAAATGCCGGTGCGCCCCCACGACGCAACCGCAGTTCCCTCCCGGCGCGACGGGAATCGCACCCGAAACGATCTTGTCCATGCGCGCGAGACGGGTCGATTACAGGCACACACAACACCCATACCACCTCACCACAACGCACGCATACCCTGCGGACGCCGCGCGAATACCACGCGACGTCACGCGCCCGGACCACGGTCAGTCGAATAGACGGGCCCCCACACGCCAGCCCGTGGTCACCCTGACCTTGGTTACGACGGTGACAGAGACGGTCTCAATGATATCAATGATAGTCAATGGTATACTATCCTAACCAGGCCAAACATAACGTCATGGAACGTAAAGTAACTCAGCCAAAGGCCACGTGTCCACAATTGCGGCCATCACCAGAGCCAAGCGGAAAATGATAGAAGGGAGTAGAGTGCAGAAATCAATAGAATCGCAGTGCATGGCACAATTGTGGAAGCAACCCTCTTCAAACATAACCATACGCAACACAACCGAAGGTAGCCTAACTCAAACTAATGTGCAGATACCAGTGTAGTTAACATCCCCAGAGCAGAACAGAATATACTAAAGCACTGTAACGCGCTGATATCCACCGTATAGCAGTGAATAGCGCAAAAGTCAGAGCTATCACCTCCTTAGAATGCCAACCATAATATGACCAAACGCAACATAACAGAGCCTAACGTACCGAGAGCATTATTCCTGTCGTCCACAGATACAAGCAATGTGTGAACGCGCACTGAAGAGCGCAGAAGTCAATAGAATAGCATTGTGTAGCACGAAAGTGAGGCTATCATAACATAACACATCGTAACCTAACCTAACCAAACATAATCTGACTATAGCGCTATAGTCTAGTAGTCGACTATAGTATAGCTATAGTCGATACCATCCTGTCCTAACCTAACCAACTGCAACATAACTGATCGTAGCGTATCTCGAACTAACGTGCAGAGACCGCTTTTGCTGCAATCCCCATAGCCGAGCCCGAGCTGGACGTACCAGAGTTCAGTAGGGCGCAGAAATCCATCGAATTGCAGTGTACAGCACAAAGGTTAAAGCTATCCTTTCCAAACATGGCCAAACCCAACCCAGCCGCACGTAACCTGTCGAAACATAACGTGCCAAGACCACTTTCTCTGGCCTCCCGAGAGCCAAGCAGGTCATACTAGAGCGCAGTAGATCGCAAAAGTCCGCCAAATAGCAGCGTAAAGCACAAAAGTTAAAGATATCTTGACCAAACATTGCCTACCCCAAGCTAACCGAACGTAGCCTGACCCACCATGACGTGCCGATTCCACTATTTCTGGCCTGCCCACAGACAAGCAGAATACACTAGAGCTCAGTAGAGCGCAGGATGCTACCGAATAGTGTTGCAATTCACGAATGTCAATGCCATACTAACAAAACGTAACCTGCCCAAACCAAGCCGTTCGTAACATAACACAATAAAACGTGCCACGCTCACAATTGCTGGCCTCCCCAGAGACAAGCAGGGGTTAGTAGAGCATTGCAGACAGCAGGTATCGGCCGAACAGCAGTGTATACCACAAAAGTCAAAGCTATCCTATCCTAACCGGGCCAAACGTATCATAAACAGACGTAACCTAACTCATCCTAACGTGCTGAGGCCACTATTGCTCTATTCCCCAGAGCCAATCAGATCATATTATGGCAGTGCAGAGCGCAAAAATCCACCGAACAACAGTTTGTACCACGAAAGGCAAAGCTACCCAAACCAAACCCAGACTAACGCAACCTGAACAAGCGTAGCATAACTCAATCTAATGTGTCGTCACCACCATTACCGGCCGCCCAGAGAGTCGAACAGAGTATTTTAGAGCAGTGCAGGGCGCAGAAATCCACAGAACATTCGCGCACAACACAAAAGTCAAAGCAATCTTATCCTAACATGACCAAACGTAACATACTCAGCCTAACGTGCGGACAGCGCTGCTGCTGCCATCCTCAGAGCCAAGCAGAACGTACTAGAGCACAGTCGAGCGCAGGGATCCGCCGAAGAGCAGTGCATAGCACAAAAGTTAAATTTATCCACTCAGAAATTAACCAATCGTTGCATAACCGAACGTAGCATGACCCAACCCGATAGGGTGAGTTAGGTCACGTCTGGTTAGGTCAGGTTAGGTTACGTTTCGTCAGGATGGCATTGTCTTTTGCGCTATACACTGCTATTCGGCCGATACCTGCGACCTGCATTGCTCTACTAACGTTTGCTTGGCTCTCATGAGGCTAGCAATAGCGGTTGTGGCAGCCCAGGTTGGGTTACGTTACGTTTGGTCAGTTGAGGAGAGGATAGCTTTGACTTTTGTGCTATATACTACTTTGCGGTTGATTTCAGCTCTCTACTGCGCTATGATAAGATCTGCTTGTCTCCGGAGACCCCAGCAGCAGCGGCCGCGGCACGTTAGGTTAAGCTATGTTACGTATGGTTAGGTTAGGATGGGATAGCTTGGACTTTTGTATATGCACTGCTGCGCGGTTGACTTCGGCGCTCTAATGTACTCTGCTTGTCCCTGGGGTGGCCAGCAATAATGTTCGTGGCACGCTTGTTTGAGGTATGTTACGTTAGGTTCGGCTGGCCTAGGATAGGTTTGGTTAGGATAGCTTTGTCTTTTGTGCTATACACTTCTATTCGGTCGATATCAGCGCACCGCATTGCTCTACTAGCATCTGCTTGTCTGTGGGGAGGTTAGCAATAGCGGTCGTGACACGTTCGTGTTGGCTATGTTCCGTTCCTTTAGGTTAGATCAGGTTAGGTTTGGCTAAGCTGGCTTTGACTTTTGTGCTATACACTGCTATTCGTTGGACTTATGCCCTCTGCTGTGCTCTAGTATATTCTGCTTGGCTATTGGGAGACCAGCAGTATTGGTCTCGGCACTTCTGTCTGAGATATACTGCGTGCGGTTATGTTACGTTTAATAACGTTCGGATGGGGTAGCTAAGGTTCTAGTGCTGTACACTGCTAATCAGAGGATTCATGCGCACTACATTGCTCTTCTATACTCTGTTCGACTCTCAGGAGGCCAGCAATAGCTGTCTCGGCACACTAGGTAGTGTTATGTTACGCTTGGCCTTTCTAGGTTACGTTAGGTTTGGTGAGGCTTGTTTCGACTTTTGTGCTATGCACTGCTATTCGGTCGATCTCTGCGCTCTGCATTGATCTGCTAGCATCTGCTTGTGTCTAGGGAGGCCAGCAATAGCGATCGTGGCACGTCACGGTGTTATGTTACGCCTGCTTATGTTCCGTTTAGTTAGGTTAGGATAGGGTAGCATCAACTTTTGCGCTGTATGCAGCTCTTCGGTGGATTTCTACGATCTACTGCGCTCTAATATGGTCTGCCTGTATCTTGGGAGGCCAGCTATAGTGGCCTCGGCACGTTAGGTTTGTTTAGGCTGCGTTTGGTTATATTACGTTTGGATCGGTTAGGATAGCGAAGCTTCTTCTTTTGTGCTATGCACTGCAGTTCGGTAGATTTGTACGCCCTACGTTGCTCTACTACACTCTCCTCGACTCTGGGGAGGCCAGTAATAGTGGTCTCGGCCCGTTGTACTTAGCAGGCTACATTACGTTAGATAGGGTGAGGTATGCATAGCTTTGACTTACGTTGTGTACACTGCTTTTCGGTGGATTACTGCGCCCTACTGTCTTCTGGTATGTTCTGTTTGGTTCTGGGGAGGCCAGCAAAAGCGGCCTCGGCACGTTAGGTTGAGATAGATTACGTATGGCTAAGTTACGTTTGGTTAGGTTAGGGCAGGAAAGCTTCGTCGTTTGTGCTATACATTGCCATTCGGTGGATTCCTGCGCTCTTGATTGCTCTATCATGCTCTGCTTGACACTGGCGCGGACAGCAGTACTATTCTCGTCACCTTACGTTTTATTAGGCTACGTTCGGTTGGGTTGGGTTAGGACACGTTGGGTTAGGATATCATCCACTCTTGCGCTATACACTGCAATGCGGTGGATTAATGTGCTCTAGCATATTCTGCTCAACTCTGGGGATGCCAGAATTAGTGTTCACGGCACGATGGATTGTGTTAGGCCACGTTTGGTTAGGTTCCGTTTGGTTAGGTTATGATAGGGTACCTTTGTCCTTTATGCCATAGAACGCTATTCGGAGGACTGCAGTGCTTTTCATTGCTCTACTGTACTCTGCTCGGCACTCGGGAGGCCAGTAATAGTGGTCTCGGCCCGTTAGGTTCAAATAAACTACGCATAGTCGCGTTACGTTTGCTTAGGTTAGGATAGGGTAGCACTGACTTTTGCGCTATACACTGCCATTCGGTGGACTTCTGGGCTCTGCATTGCTCTAGCATGCTTTACTTGTCTCTGGAGAGGCCTAATCTCGACACCTTGATTTGAGTTATGCTTCGTGCGATTAGGTCAGGTTAGGAAATTTTGGGTTGGGGGTTCTTTCACTCTTGTGCTATACACTGCAATACGGTGGCTTACGGGGCTTTACTGTGCTCTAGTATATTCTGCTTGGCTATGTGAACGCCAGCAATACCGGTCTCGGCTCGTATGTTTCAGATATTCTACGTTTGGTTAGTTTAGGCTAGGTCCGTATAGGTTAGGATATCAGCGACTCTTGTGTTATGCATTGCTATTTGGTAGCTTTCAGCCCTCTACTCTGCTCTAATATGCTCTGCTCGGATCTGCGGCGGCCAGCCATGTTATTCGTGGCAAAAATGCTTCGTTATGCTACGTTTGGTAATGTTACGGTTAGTTTGCTTTGACTTTCGTGCTATACTCCGCTATGCGGTGGATCTCTACACTCCGCATTGCTCTACTATACTCTGCTCGACTCTGGGGAGGACAATAATAGTTGCTTGTACGCGTCAGGTTTAGTTAGCCAACGTTTGGTTAGGACACATTTAATGGGTTAGGGTAGGGTAGCTTCGACTTCCGTGGTGCAAACTGCTGTTCGGTGTGCATGTGCGCTCTGCTGTGTTCTAGCACGTTCTGCTTTGCTCTGCAAAGGTCAGCAGTGGTGGTCTCGGAACGTTAGTATGAGATAGGTAACGTTTGGCTAACTTACGCTTTGTTAGGTTAGGAGAGGATGGCTTTGACTGTTTTGCTATACACGGCTATTCAGCGGATTTCTGCGCTCTACATTGCTCTACTATACTCTGCTAAATCCTAGTGAGGCCAGCAATAGTGGTCGCGGCAAGTGACGTTGAATTTGGCTACGCTAGGTTAGGTTATGCTGGTTTAGGTAGGGTTTGGATATTTTTGACAATTCTGCTGTACACGGCGACTCTGTGGATTTGTGCGCCCTACTCTCCTCTAATATGTTCTGATTGGTTTTGTGGGGGCCAGCAATAGCGGTAGCGGCACGTTTGGTTGAGTTTGGTTACATTAGGTAATATTACCGTTGGTTAGGTTAGGATATGGTACCCGTGACTTTTGCGACACATACTGCTTTTCGGTGTATTTCTCCGCTCTACTGTGCTCCAATACGCTTTGCTCTTCTATGGGGAGGCGACAAATAGTGGCTGCGGCATGTTAGGTTGAGTTATGTTCCGTTTGGTTAGTTTATGTTAGCATTGGTAAGGTTCGGATGCCTTCGATTTTTCTGCTATACACTGCGATTCTACGAATTTCTGCACCCTCCTCGCCTCTAATATGTTCTGCATGACCCAGGGAGGCCAGCAATATTGCTATCGGCGCGTTAGGTTGAGTTAGGTTACGCTTTTCTTGGCTAGGATTTGTCAGGTTCGGTTAGTATTACTTTGACTTTTTCGTTGGACACCGCTGTTCGGTCGGTACCTGTGCACTGCACTTTTATATTAGCTTCTGCTTGAATCTGGGAAATCCAACAATAGCGGTCGTGGCGCGTATGGTTGGCACAGGTTGCGTTTGGTTACATTACGTTAGTTTAAGTTTGGTAGGACGTCTTTGACTTTCGTGCTATACACAGCTATTCGGCTGATACCTGCGATCTGCATTGCTGTAATAACATCTGCATGTCTCTTGGGAGGCAATCAATGGTGGTCGTTGAAAGTTTGATTGTGTTAAGTTACCTTCGGTTTGGTTAGGATAGGTTAAGCTTGATCAGGATGGCTTTGACTACGGTGCTATACATTGCTATTCGGACGATTCCAGGTTTCTACGTTTCTCTGCTATACTCTGCTTAGCTCCCGTGATTCCAGCAATTGCGGTCGTGGCACGTCAGGTTGCGCTTCGTAACGTCCGCTTACGTTACGTTTGGCTAGGTTAGGATATTATGGCTTCGACTTCTGTGCTATACACTGCTATTCGGTGGATTTCTGCATCAACTGGCTTCTAATATTCTCTGCTTTGATCTGGCAATGCCAGAATTTGTGGCCGCGGCGCGTTAGGTTGTATTGAGTTACGTTCGGTAATGTTGGGTTTGTAAGGGTTATGTCTGGATATCTGTGACTTTCGTGCTATACACTGCCATTCTATGGACGCCTGCGTTCTTCTCTCCTCCAGAATGCTCTGTTTGGCACTGTGGAGGCCGGCAATAGCACTCCCGTCACGATAGGTTATGTTATATTACGTTTGGACAGGTTACGATTGTTTAGGTAAGGATACGGTAACTTTGACTTTTTTGCCATACACTGCTATTCAGCGGATTCCTTCGCTCTACTGCGCTGTAGTATTTTCTTCTTAGCTATGGGGATGCCAGCTTGAATGGTCTCGGCAAGCTAGTCTGAGATGCGTTGCATTTGATATGTTCCATTTGGTTACGTTAGGAGAGGACAGCTTTGACTTTTTTGCTGTATACGTCTACTCGGAGGATTTCTGCGCTCTACACTGCTCTATTATAATCTGCTCGTCTCTCGGGATGCAAGCAATTGTGGTCGCGGCACGTTAGGTTGAGTACCTCTATGCCAGGATACGTTATGTTAGCTTGGGTTAGGTTAGGATATCCTTGACACTTGTGCTATACACTGCAATGCTGTGTATTACTCCGTTCTACTTTGCTCTAGTATATTCCGCTTGGATCTGGAGGGGCAAGCAATACTGGCATCGGCACGTTAGGCATAGCATGACTTCGTTCAGTAAAGTTACGTTTAATGACGTTTGCATAGGGTAGCTACGACTATTGTGTTGTGCACTGCGATTCTAAGGATTCCTACGCTCTACTCGGCACTAGTATGTTCCGCTTTGCTCTGTGGATGGCAGCAATAGTCGTCTCGGCGCTATAGACCGATTCATGTCATTTTGGCTCGGTTAGGTTTGTTTGGGTTGTGTTAGGATGTCTTTGACAGTTGTGCTACAAGCTAACATTTAATGGACTTCTGCGCTCCACTCTTCTCTAATTTGTTCTGCTTGACGATGGAGGGACGTGCAATAGTGATCTAGGCACGTTAGTCAGATTTATGTTGCGTTCGGTTACTCTACGTTTTGTTAGGTTGGGATAGGGCAGCTTAGGCTTGTGTGCCGTACAATGCACTTCAGCGGATATCTGCGCTCTATGTTGCTCCACTATGCTCTGCTCGGCTCTCGGGAGGGCAGCAATAGTGGCCGCGGCACGTTAATTTGTGTTGTGTTGCGGTTGGTTATGTTAAGTTAGGTTATGTTTTGTTCGGATAGCCATGACTTTCGTGCTATACACTGCAGTTCGGAGTATTTCTGTGCTCTAGAGTGACGTAGTATTCTCTGCTTTGCGATGGGGTGCCAGAAGTAGTGGCAGCGGTGGCTTTGGTTGGGTTAGGCTACTTTTGGCAAGGATAGGCTTCTTTTGGTTCTGTTCGGAAATCTACGGCTTCTGTGCTAAACGCTGTCATTCTATGGACTACTGCGCTCTACTCTCCTCTAATAAGCTCTGCTTAGTGACGGGGGTCCAGCAGTAGTGTTCTAGACACGTTAGGTTGAGTGAGGTTACGTTTGGTTGTGTTACGCTTGGTTGGATTAGGGTAGAATATCTTTAGCTTTTGCGCTGTAAACTGCAATGCGGTGGAATAGTGCGGCCTACTTCGCTCTATTATACTCTGCTTGGCTCTGGAGAGGCCCGCAATGGTGGCCTCGGCACGTTAGGTACAGCTAGGCTACGTTTGGCTATGTCACGTTTGGCTAGGTTAGGACATTGTGGCTATGGCTTTCGTGATATAAAATGTTTTCGGTAGATTCCCGCGCTCTACATTTCCCACTACACCCCGCCCGACTCTCTGGAGGCCAGCAACAGTGGTCGCCGCACTTTAGTTTGAGTTGGATTACGTTTAGCTTGGTTAGGTTACGTTGTGTCAGATAAGGATCGCTTTGACTTTTGCGCCGCACACTGATATTCTATGGCTACTGCTCTCTTCTCAGCGCTGTCGCACTCTGCTTGTACCTGAGGACGCCAGGAGAAGTGCCCTCGGCACGTTAGGTTGAGTTATGTTACTTTCGTTTTTGCTGGGTTTGGTTGTGTTTTATTAGGCTAGCGTTTACATTTGTGCTATACACTGCTGTTCGGACGATTCCAATGTTCTACATTGCTCTGCTATACTCTGCTTAGCTGCCGTGATGCCAGCAGTAACGGTCGTGGCATGTCAGGTTGCGATCCGTAACGTCTGCCCATGTCACGTTTGATATCGGAATGCCATAAATTGTGACCGCGGCGCGTTAGACTGGGATATGTTACGTTTGGTTAGGTTAGGTTAGGCTACGTTTGGTTCGGATATCTATGTCTTTGTGTTATATACTACTATTCGATGGAATTCTGCGCTCTACAGTGTTCTAATATGTTCTGCTTGGCTCTGGGGACGCCAGCAACATAGGTCTCGTATCGTCAGGTTTGACAATCTAGGTTTGATTAGGATTGCTTTGGTTAGGACATATTCGACCTTTAATCAATGCACTGCTATTTGGTGACATTCTGCTCTCTACTGTGCTCCAGTGTATTCTGCTTGGCTCTGGGGAGGCCTGAAATAGCGACCTCGGCACGTCATGGTTGGTTATGATGCGATCGTTTGTATTGCGTTTGAATAGGTACGGTCAGGATAGCCTTGACTTTGGTGTATACACTGATATTCGGCATACTTCTACGACCTGCGTTGCTCTACTATGCACTGCTCGACTCTGGGCAGGGCAGTAATAGTGGTCTCGGAACGTTATGCTAAGTTAGGCTACGTTTGGCTTCGTTAAGTTAGCTTGAGTTAAGTATGTTAAGATGCGTCTTTCGGTGGATTTCTACGCTCTACTGCGCTCTACTACAATCTGCTTGGCCGACGGGAGTCCAGCAATGGTTGTCGCAGCAGGTTAATTTGAGATAGGCTATGTTTGGTAATGTCCCGTTCGTTTGGGTTAGCCGTGGGTAGCTTAGACTTTTCCGACACACACAGCGATTCCATGGACCTCTGCGTTCCACTCTCCACTAATATGTACTGCTTGGCTCTGGGGAAAGCAACAATGGTGGTCTACGCATGATATGTTGAGTCAGGCTATGTTTGGTTATGTGACGTTTGTTTGCCTTAGGCTTGTGTAGATTTGACTTTTCTGATGTACACTGCGATTACATGGACTTCTGCCCTCTGCTTACCACCAGCCTGTTCCGCTTGTCTCTGTGGTGGCCAGCAATAGTGGTCGCGGCACGTTTACTTGAGTTAGGTTACGTTTGGTTATGTTGCGATTGCTTAGGTTAAGAAGGGATAGCTTTGACTTTAGTGCCACAGTTTTCTATTCGGCGGGTTCCTGCGCCTTACAGTGCTCTAATGCCTTCAGCTTGGCTCTGGGAATGCTAGAAATAGAGGTCTCGGCACATATATTGAGTCATGTCACGTTCAGCTAGGTTGGTTTACGCTAAGTTTTGTTGGGATAACTTTACCTTTTGTGCTGTACACTGCTATTCGGGGCACTTCTGCTTTCTACAGCGCTCTAGTATGACCTGCTTGGTTTGGGGGGGGGGGCAGCAATGGCGGTGTAGGCACGTTAGGTTGAGTCAGACTATGTTTGGTTATGTACACTTGGTTTGCCTTAGGCTTGGGGAGCTATGACTTTTCCGATATACACAGCGATTATATGGATTTCAGCGTTCTTGTTTCCACTAACATGTTCCGCTTGACTGCGGGGAGGCCGGGTATGGTGGTCGCGGCACGTTAGGTTGTGTTGTGTTACATTTGGTTATATAACAGCTGGCTAGGCTAAGGGGGGATGGCTTTGACTTTAGTGCTACATTCTGATATTATCTAGACCACTGCTCCCTACAGTGCTTTTATATTTTCAGCTTGGCCCAGGGAAGGCCAGCAAGTGTGGTCTCGGCTCGTTACGATGGGTCATGCTACTTTCGGCTTTGTTGGGTTTGGCTACGTTTGGTAGGGATAGCATTAGCTTTTGTAACGTACACTGCTATTCGGTGGACGTCTGCGTTCTACCGTGCTCTAGTATGACCTGCTTGGCTATGGGTAGTGCAACGATACCGGTCATGGCATGTTAGGTTTAGTCAGGCTATGTTTTGCTACGTCTTGTTGGCTTGGGTTATTCATGGGAAGCCATGACTTTACTGATAGACACTGTGATTCTATGGATTTCTGCGTCCTGCCCTCCACTAATGTGTTCTACATGGCTTTGGGCAGGCTAGTAATTGTGGTCGCGTCACGTTAGGTGGAGATAGGTTACGCTAGGTTATATTATGATTTGCGTGGTTAGTGGTGGATAGCTTTGACTTTAGTGTCATAGTCTGCTATTGGGTGGATTCCTACTCCCTACCGTGCTTTACTGTTTTCAGCGTGGCTCCGGTATTGCCAGCAATAGCGTTCTCGGCACGTTGCGCTGTGTCAGGTTACGTTCGTGTAGGTTGGGTTAGGCCATGTTTTGGTTACGATAGCTTTAGCTTTTGTGCTGTACACTGCCATTTGGCGGATTTATGCCCCCTACTGTGCTATAGCACGTCCTGCTTGGCTGCGTGGAGGGCAACAACAGCGGTCTCGCCACGTTAGGTTGAGTCAGGCTACGCTTGGCTGTGTCCTGTTGTTTCGGGATAGGCTTGTGTACCTTTTACTTTTTGGATATAGACTGCGGTTATATGGATTTCTGCGTTCTACTCTCCACCAACGTGTCCTGCTTGGCTCTGGGGCGGGCAACAGCAGCGGTCTCGTCGCGTTATGTTGTGTCGGGCTGTTTGGTTACGCTCTGTTGGTTCGGGTTTGGCTCGGCTAGCTTCGAGTTCTCTGATATACAGAGCGATTATATGGCTTTCAGCGTTCTACTCTCGACTAGCTAGTTCCGCTTGACTCTGTGGAGACCAGCATTAGCCTTCGCGCACGTTAGGTTGTGTATGGTTATGTTACGGTTATCTGGGTTAGGAGAGGTTGGCTTTGACTTTAGTGCTGTAGCCTGCTATTAGTTGGATTTCTGCCCCCTACAGTGCTCTAACGCCTTCAGCTCTTCTCTGGGAATGCTAGCAGCAGTAGCCTCGGCACGTGAAACTGTGACATGTTACGCTCGGTTAGGTTGGGTCAGGCTAAGTTTTGTCAGGATAGCTTTAACTTGTTTGCTGTACACTGCTATTCGGTGGGCTTCTGCGCTCTACTGTGCTGCAGTACGTCCTGCTTGCCTCTGGGGTGGGCCTCTATCGCGGTCTCGGCATATCAGTCTGAGTCAGGCAATGTTTGGTTTCGTTCTGTTGGTTTGGGTTAGGCTTGGGTAGCTTTGTCTTTTCTGATATACACTGCTATTATATGGATTTCTGCCTTCTACTGTCCACTAACATGCTCCGCTTCACTTTGGGGAGGCCAGCAATGGTGATCGCGGCGCGTTAGGTTGAGTTAGGTTACGTTTAGTCATGTTACGTTTGGCTAAGTATGGGGGGGGGGATATCAATGACTTTAGTGCTATTGTCTGCTATTAGGTGGATTTCTGCGCCCTACAGTGCTCTAGTATTTTCAGCTTGGCTATGGCAGGGTGAGAAATAGTTGTCTCGTCTCGTCACGATGTGTCAGGTTACGTTCGGTTGGGTTGGCTTAGACAATGCTTTGACAGGGCGGCTTTAACTTTTGCGATGTACGCTACTATACGGTGGATTTCTGCTCTCTACTGTGCTCTAATTGTCTTGCTTGGCTCTGGGGAGGGCATCAATAGCAGGCTCGGCACGTTAGGTTGTGTCAGGCTATGGTCTGCTATGTTTTGGTGGTTTCGGTTAGGCATGGGTTGCTTTGACTTTTTTGTTATACACTGCGAATATATGGATTTCTGCGTACTACTCACCACTAACGTGTTTCGCCTGACTCTGGGGAGTCCAGCAATAGTGGTCGCGGCACGTTAGGTAGAGTTGGGTTCCGCTTTGTTTTGTTAGAGTCGGTTGCTGTGGGAGAGGATGGTTTTGAATTTGTTCCTATAGTCTGCTCTTAGTTTGATTTCAGCTACCTACAGTGCTTTAACGTTCTCAGCTTTTCCCTGGGAAGGCCAGCAATAGTGGACTCGGCACGTTGCGCTGAGGCATGTTACGTTCTGTTAGCTTAGGGTAGGCAACGCTATGTCAGGATAGCTTTAACTATTGCGCTGTACACTGCTTTTCGGTGGATTTCTGTGTCCTACTGCGCTCAAGTGTATCCAGCTTTGCTCAGGGGAGGGCTACAAGAGCGGTCTCGATACGTCAGGTCAAGTCTGGCTATATTTTGCTTTGTTCCGTTGGTTTGGGTTAGGCATGGGTAGCTTTGACTTTTCTTATATACACTTTGGTTATATTGATTTCTGCGTTCTACTCTCCACTGGCGTGTTCTGCTTGACTCTGCGGAGACCAGAAATAGTGGTCACGGCACGTTAGGTTGAGTTGGGTTACGTTTGGTTATGTTACGTTTGGTTAGGTTAGGAAGGGATATCTTCGTCTCTAGTGCTGTATACTGCTTTTGGTGGATTTCTGCACACTGCGGTGACCTAATATTCTCAGCTTGACACTGGCAACGCCAGCAAGGGTGGTCTCGGCACTTTACGACGTGTCAGGCCACGTTCTGTTAGGTTGGGTTACACTACGTTTGGTAAGTGTAGCTTTAACTTTTGTGCTGTACACTGCTATTCTGCGGATTTCTGCGCTCTACTGTGCACTTGTGTGTCCGGCTTGGATCAGTCGAGGGCAGCAATAGCCGTCATGGCACGATAGTTTGCGTTATGTTGAGTTTGGTTGTGACACGTGTGGGGAGGTTAGGAGAGGATAGCTTTGACTTCAGTGCTATAGTCTCCTATTATGAGTATTCCTGCTAATTAATGCTTTCTGCTTGGCTCTGGCAAGGCCTGCAAGTGTGGTCCCGGCACGTTACGGTGAGACATCCTACTTTCGGTTAGGTTGGGTTTGAATACGTTTGGTAATGGTATCTGTAGCTTTTGTGCTGTACACTGCTATCTGGTGAATTTGTGCGCCCTCCTGCGCTCTCGTATGTCCTGCTTGGCTCTAGGGAGGGCAGCAATGCGATCCCGGCACGTTATTTTGAGTCAGGCCATGTTTGGCTATGTTCTGTTTGCCTGGGATAGGTTTGAGTAGCTTCGACTTTTCTGATATACACTGCCATTATATGGATTTCTGTATTCTGCTCTCTATTTATGTGTTCTGCTTGGCTCTGGTGTGGCCAGCAATAGCGTTCGCGGCACGTTAGTTTGAGTTACGTTACGGTCGGCTATCTCACGGTTGGGTAGGTTAGGAGAGGGTAGCTTTGTCTTTAGTGCTATAGTCTGCAATTAGGTGAATTTCTGCTCCGTACAGTGCTTTAATATTCTCAGCTTTTCTCTGGCAAGGCCAGCAATAGTGGTCTCGGCACGTTAGGTTGAGTTGGGTTACGTTTGGTTATGTTACGGTTGGTTATGTTAGGAGTGGATAGCTCTGACATTACTGCTATTGTCTGGTATTAGATGAATTTCTGCGACATTGAGCGCTCTAATTCTTTCAGCTTGTTTGTGGGAAGGCCAGCAATAGTGGCCTCTGCATGTTATAGTGTGTCAGGTTGCGTTCGGTTAGGCTGTTCCAGGATATGTTTTGCCAGGATAGATTTAGCTCTCGTGCTGTACACTGCAGATCGGTGGATTTTTGCGCTCTACCGCGCTATATTACATTCCGCTGGTCTCTGTTCATGCCTGCACTAGTGGTTCCGTCATGTTAGGTTGAGTTATGTTACGTTTGGCTAGGTTACGATATGCTACATTGACTTTCGTGTTGTACAATGATGTTCGGTGGATTTCTGTGCTCGACTGGTCTCTACTGCACTCTGCATGGCCATGGGAATGCGAGTAATATTGGTCTCTGCTCGTTAGGTTCGGTAAGGATAGGTTCGCTTAGTTTAGGTTAGGATACGTTCGGTAATAGTAGGATTGGCTTCCGTGTTATACACTGATGTTCGGTGGACTTCTGCGCCCTATTGCCCTCTAGTAAGTTCTGCTCGACTCTGGGGAGGCCAGCAATAGTGGTCGGGGTACGTTAGGTTGAGTTATGTTACGGTTGGTCATGTTAAGATTGGATATGCTTTGATAGGTTGGCTTTGACTTTTGTGCTATACAGTGTTATCCGGAGGACTTCCGCGCTTCAGTGCGCTCTAGTGAGTGCTGCTTGCCTTTGTGTAGGTCAACAATAGTTGTCTCGTCCTGGTAGGTTGAGTTAGGTTACGCTTGGGTGTGTTGCGTTTGGATAGGTTAGGTTAGGCTACTTCGAGTTTTGTGCATTACACAGTTGTTCCTTGGGTTTCTGAGATCTACTGTGATCTACTGCATTCTGTTTGGCTCCGAGGTGGCCAGGAGCAGTGGTCGCGGCAGGTCACGTTGTGTCTGGCTACACATGGCTAGGTTACATCTGTTCGGATTAGGTCTGGATATCTTAGACTTCTCCGCCGTACACTACGATTCGAGGGATTTCTGTGCCCTACTCTCGTCTTATACATTCTGCTAAGCTCTGGGTGGACAGAAATATTGGTGGCGGAACGTTAGGTTGTTTTTGGTTACGTTTGGTTACTTTGACTCTTGAGTTATGCACTGCAATTAGGTGGAATTCTCCGCTACACTGCGCCCTAAAAAGCACTGTTTTGCTCGGGGGGGGGGGGGGGGGGGGGGGGGGAAAAAAAAATGTTAGGTAACGTTTGGTTGGGTTAGGTTAGGCTTGGCTTGGTCAGGATGGATTTGACTTTGTGCTTCACACAGCTATTCGGTGGTCTCCTGCGTTTCTCGTTGCTCTACTATGCTCTATTTGTCTCTTAAGAGACCAGCAACGGCGGTCGTGGCACTCTAGTTTGTGCTATGTAGCGTTTGGATGTTAGGTTATGTTAGGTTTGTTTCGGATGTATTTCACTTTTGTGCTTTACCCTGCAGTACGGTGAATTTCTGCGCTCCATTGCGCTCTAGTGTATCCTACTTGGCTCTGAGGTGGGCAGCAGTTGAATTCTCGGAACGTTAGGAAGAGTTAGGCTACGTTTTGTTACGTTACGCTTGTTCTTCCTGGGATCGGATGGCTTTGACTTTTGTGCTATACACTGCTATACGTTGAATTTCTGTGCCCTACTGTGTTCTAGTACGTTCTGCTTGGTTCTGGGGTGGCCAGCAATGGAGGTCTCGCACGCAAGGTTGCATCGGGTTACGCATGGCAAGGCTTGGTTCGGACAGGTTTGGTTAGAGTAGCTTCGACCATTGGGCTGTGTACTTCCATTCAGTCGAAGTCTGTGCACACCATTGCTCTACTGGCACCTGCTTGTCTCTGCGGAAGCCAGTAATGGCTGTCGTGTCCGGTTTGGTTGAATTATGTTACGCTTGGTAATGTAGTGCCAGGCTAGGGTTGGTTAGGACGGCTAGGACCTTCGTGCTATACACTGCTATTCCGTCGATACCAGCGCTCTGCGTTGCTCTACAAGTATATTCTTGACTCCAGGGAGGCCAGCAATAGTGGCGGTTACTCCTTTGGTTTAGCTAGGTGACGCTTGGTTAGGTTAGGACTGGTTATTATTGGTTAGGATGCTTTTGACTTTTGTGCTATACACTGCAATTCTGTGCATTTCTGCGCACTACATTTCTCTACTACAATTTGCTAGACTCCCTGGAGGCCAGCAGTTTGCCCGCCGCACGTTAGGTTGTGTTGTATTACGCTTGGCTGTGTTAGGTTACATCGTGTGAAGTTAGGGCACCGTTGACCTTTGTGCTCCACACTCCTATTATATGGACTCCTGCGCTATTTTATGCGCTATGACAATCTGCTTGACTCTGTGGACGCCGGGAATAGTGCTCCGTGCACGATAGGTTGAGTTACATTACGTGTCGTTTGGTTAGGTTTGTGTGCGTTAGGAAAGGATATGTTTGATTTTCGTTCTATACACTGCAAATCTATGGACCTCTTCGCCCTACTCTAATCTAATATGCACTGCTTGTCGCCGGGGAGACCGGCAATAGTGCTCCAGGCATGTTAGATTCCGCTATGTTACGTTTGGTTAGATTAAGTTTGGTTAGGTTAGGGTCGGATACCCTAGAACTTTGTGCTATACACTGCTATTCTGTGGTCCACTGTCCTCTTCGTTGCTCTACTATGCGCTGCTCGACTCTATAGAAACCAGCAATAGCGGTCGTGGCACCATGGATTGTGGTATGTTACGCTTGTTTAGTTTACGTTAGCAGAGGTAAAATTTGGATAGCTTCGATTTTTCTGATATACACTGTGATTGTGTAGATAGCTGCGCCCCACTTTAATTTAATATGTTCTGCATGGCCCTGGGGAGGCAAGCAATAGAGTTCGCGGCACGTTAGGTTAAGTTAGATTACGTTTGGTTTCGTTTCGTTTGGCTTGGTTAGGACGGGATAGCTTTGACTTTTGTGCTGTACACTGCTGTCCGGTGGATTTCTACGCTCTTCGTGGCTTTACTATACTTCATTTGACACTGAGGACCCCAACAATGGCGTTCGCGGCACGGTAGGTCTAGTTACGCTGCCTTCGGATATGCTACGCTTTGTTAGGTAAGTCTTAGACACCTTTGACCTTTTTGCTATACACTGCTATCTGGTGGCTTTCTGCGTTCCACTGTGCCCCAGTATATTCGGCTTGGCTCTGGGGAGGCCAGCAGTAGCAATCTCGTCACTAAGGTTATGTTAGGCTGTGTTTGGCTGTGCTAGATTTGGATGGGTAAGGTTAGGATGGCTCTGACTTATGTGCTCAACACTCATATCCTATGGACGTGTGTGCACAAGTGTGCTATATAATATTGCTCTTGTCTCTGTGGTATCCAGCAATAGCGGTCGCGGCACGTTAGGTTCAGTTACCCTAGGCATGGTTTGGTTTGGCTATGTCTGGTTTAGTTAGGACGTCTTTATCTCTTTTGCTATAAATTGCTACCTGGCGGCTTTCTGCGCTCTACTGTGCTCAGCTATACCCTCCTTGCCTCTCATGAGGCCGTCAATAGTGGTCGCGGAATCACAGGTTGCGCTACTATACGTCTGGTCATGCCACGTTTGGTCAGGTTAGGAGATTGTAGCTGTGACTTTTGCGCTATGCGCTATTATTCGTTTGATTTCTGCGCTCTGCTGTGCTCTAATAAGCTCTGCATGTCTATGGAGATGCCTGAAATAGTTGTCTCTGCACGTTAGTTCGGGTTAGGCTACGTTTGGTTAGGTTATGATGGCTTGGATTAGGTTTTGATATCTCTGACTTTCGTGTTGTAAACTGTTATTCGGTGGAGTGCTGCCCCTTACTGTGCTCTACTATAATCTGCTGGATTCTGGAGAGGCCAGCTGTAGTTTGCGCGGCACGTTACTTTAAGTTATTTTACACTTGGCTATGTTACGGTTCGTTTGGTTGGGAAATGATGGCTTTAACTTTTGTGGTGTGCACTGATATTCGGCGGATTTCTGTGCTCTACTGTCCACTAATATGTTCTGCTATGCTCTGTGGAGGTCGGCTGGAGTGGCCTTGGCACGTTAGCCTGAGGCAGGTTGCGTTTGGTTATGTTACATTTGATGTGGTTAGGATAGGGTAGCTTATACTTCTGTGCTCTACCCCGCTCTTCGGTGGATTGCTGCGCTCTACAGCGATGTACCACGCTCTGCCCGACGCCCTGGAGGCCAGAAAGAGAGGTCGCGGCACGTTAGCTTTCGTTAGGATACGCAAGTTCAGGCATGGTTCCGCTGCGTTAGTTCCGTATAGATTTGACTTGCGTGCTATAAACTGTTAATAGATGGATTTCTGCGGTGTACTGTGCTCTAATGTGCTCTGCTTGCACTGGGAGACCAACAATAGAGGTCTCGGCAAGTTTGGTGGAGCTAAACTGCGTTTGGTTGTGCCACGTTTGATTAGGTCAGGAGAGAATAACATTAACATTCGGCTATACATTGTTATTTTGTGGACTTTTGCGCTCTACTGCTTTCTAACCCTCCCTGCTTTCATCTGCGAATGCTTGAAGTTGTGGCCGCTGCGCGTCAGGTTGTGTCATTTTACGTTTGGTTAGGTTAGGTTTGTTTGGGTTTGGTTAGGATGTCCTTGACTATAGTGCTATACACTGACATTCTATGGGCCTCTGCGATATACTCTTCCCCAATATTCCCTGCTTGGCGGATTGGAGGCCAGCAATTGTGGGCTAAGCTCGTTAGGTTGGAATCGGTTACGTTCGACCAGTTTGCGTCAGGTTAGGTTAGAGGATCTCATACGTCTATGCTGTACGCTTCCATTCGTTGGATTTCTGCTGTCTACTGTGATCTACTATCCCCTGCTTTGCTCTGGGAATTCCAAAAACTTGCCGCGGCGCGTTAGGTTGTGTTAGGTTACGTTTGGCAACGTTCGGGTTGTTTGTGGTTGGATAGGCTATCTTCGACTTTTGTGCTGTTCACACAGCTATACGTTGAACTTCTGCGCTGTACTGCCTTCTGTTATGTTCCGCTTGGAACTGTGGGGCCAGCAATGGTGGTCTTGGTATTGTAGGTTGAGTTAGGTTGCGCTTCGTAATGTTAGGATAGGTTATGTTTGGTTAGGACGGCTTTGACTCTTTTGCTATGTACTGCTATACGATCGATTTCTGCCGTCTGCTGTGCACTGGTATATTGTGCTTTGGTACGGGCATGCCAGCAGTATTGGTCTGGGCCTGTTAGCCCGAGATATGTTGCGCTTGGTTATGTTGCGTTTGGTCAGATTAGGATAGGATATTCCTGACATTTGCGCTACACAGTGCTATACGGCGGAGTTCTGCTCTGTGCTGTGCTGTAATGTATTCTGCTTGGCCCTGGGGATGCCAGTAATAGTAATCTCGGCATGCTAGGTTTAGTTATGTTACACTTGGCTTGGCTAGGTTAGGATAGGTTTTGTTAGGGTAGCTATAACTTTTGTGGTCTAGACTGCTATTCCGTTGATAACTGTGCAATGCATTGCTCTACTATCATCTGCTTGAACCTGGGTATGCCAGCAACAGCGGTACTGGCAAGTTTGCTTCTGATAGGTTACGTTTGGCTGGGTCAGGCTTGGCTAAGCCTGGCTATGGTGGCATTGACTTTTGTCCTGTACACTGCTGTACAGTGACATCTGCGTTTTGCGATGCGGTACTAGCACCTGCTGGTCTGTGGGAGTCCACCAATGGTTGTCGTGGCACGTTTGGTTGAGTTAGGCTACGTTTTGTTAGTTTGGGTTAGGATAAGTTTGGATAGGTTGTCTTTGGCTTTTATGCTATCCACTGCCTTTCGTTGGATTCCTGCGCTCTACTGTGCTCTAATATGTTCTTCTGGGCTCCGTGGATGCTAGCAGTAGTGGTTTCGGCACGTTGTGTAGAGATATATAACGTTTGGTTATGTTGGGCTTGATCAGGTTAGGACAGGGTAGCTTTGACACTTGTGCTACACACTGCTATTCGGTCCATATCTGTACACTGTATTCCTCTACTAGCAGCTGCTTGTCTCTGTGGCGGCCAGCAGCATTAGTCTCTGTACGTTAGTCTGAGTTATGTTGCGTTCTGCTTTGTTACGTCTGGCTAGGTTTGGACAGTGTAGCTTAGACTTTGTGCTGTACACAGCTATTCGGTTGATTTCGGCGCACAAAACTGCTGTCCTTTACACTGCTCGGCTATCGGGAGGACTGCAATTGTGGCCGTGAAACATTAGGTTAGGTTAGATTACGCTTCGATAGGTCAGCTTACGCTGTCCTAGGCCACGATAGCTTTCACTTTTGTGCTACACACTGCTATTCTATGGTCATACGCGCTCATTTGAGCGCTGTGACACTCTGATTGCCTCTGTGGACTCCAGGAATTGTGATCTCGGCTGGGCAGCTTGAATTAAATTACGCTTGGTTAGGTCAGGTAGGATGGTTCGATTAGGTTAGCTTTGTCTTGTGAGCTGTACGCTGCCGTTCGGACGACTTCAATGTTATACACTGCTCCCCTGTACTCTGCTTAGCTCTCGCGAGACCAGCAATAGCGTCCGTGGCATCTAGTTTGGGTTACGTTACATCTGCCTATGATAAGCTTGGTTAGGTTAGGATAGGGAAGCTTTGACTTTTGAGATACATACTCCTGTTCGGTGGATTTCTGTGCTCTACAGGGCTCTAATATTCTCTGCTTGGCCCTGTGGAGTTCAGCCATCGTGGTCTCGACGTGTTAAATTGGGTTAGGCTGCATCTGGTTGGGCTACGTTTGGATAGGTCAGGACACGATAGCTATGTCCTTTGCTCTGTCCACAGCTATTCGGTGGCTTTCACTGCTGCTCGTTGCTCTCCTATACCCTACTCGACTCTGGGGAGACCTGTAACTGCGGTAGCGGCATAATAGGTTTAGGTTGGTTACGTTTTGCTATGATCGGTTACGTTGCATTAGGTTACGATATTCTTGTCTTTTGTGATATACTCTGCTCGTACTTGGAGTTCTGCGCTTCTCTGTGCGCTATCACACTCTGCTTGTCTCTGTGGACGCCAGGAATGGCGATGACGGCATGGTAGATCGAGTTATGTGAGGTTTGGTAATGTTCGGTCAGATTAGCTTTGACTTGTGTGCTATACACCGCAGTTCGGATGATTTTAGCGTTCCATACTGCTCATCTATACTCTGCATGGCTCTCGTGAGACCAGCGATAGGGGTCGTGGCACGTAAGGTTGTGTTAAGTTACGTCTGCTTATATCACGTTTGGTTGTGTTTGGAGAGGGTCCCTTCGACTTTTGTGCCATGCTCTGCTATTTGGTGGGATTTTGCGCTCCACTTTTCCCTAATGTGCTCTGCTTGGCGCTGTGGATGCTAGCAATGGAGGTCTCGTCTCGATAGGTTTAGCTATCCTACGTTTGATTATATTAGGTTAGGTATGGTTGGGTACGGATACCTTTGACTTTTGTAATCTACACTGCTCTTTGGAGGCATTTTGCGTTCTAATGTGCTCTAGTACATTCAGCTTGGCCCATGGGGGCCCAGCAATAGTAGTCGCGCCACGTTATGTTCAGCCAGGCGATGTTTGGTTAGGCTCTGTTGGTCTGGGTTAGGCCTGGCTGGCATAGGCTTTTTGGTTATGCACTACGGGACTATGGATATCTGAGTTCTAGTACCCACTAGTATGTTCTGCTTGGCTCTGTGGATGCCTGCAATCGTGGTCGCGGCACTCCAGTTTGTGTTAGGTTGCGTTTGGTCATGTTACGTTTGGATACGCTAGGAAGTTGTTGCTTTGACTATTGTGCTGTACACTGCTATTATGTGGATGTCAGCGCACTACAGCATCCCAGAGCGTTGAGCTTGGCGTTGGGAAGGCTAGCAATGGCGGCCACTGCACGGTATGACGAGATAGGTCGCGATCGGATCGATTTGGTTGGGTTACGTTTTGCCAGGGTGGCTTTTACTTTTGTGCTATGCACAGGTATTCGGTGGATTTCTGGGCTCTGGTATGCCCGAATATGCTCTCCTCGCCTCTGGGGTGGCCGGAAATAGTGGTCTCCGCACGATAGGCGGAGTTAGGTTACGTTTGGCTATGTTATGTTTGGACATGTTAGGATGGGATAGCTTTGAATTTTGTGCTGTACACCAATACTCTGTTGATTTCTACGCCCTGCACTGCTCTGGAATACTCTGCCAGACTCTCGGGAGGCCGGCAATGGTGGTGGCGGCACGTTATTTTGAGTTACGCTACGCATGATCAGGTTACGTTTTGTTATGTTAGGTTAGGATATGCTTGACTTTTGTGCTATACATTGCTGTTTGGTGCCTTTATGCGCTCTACTGTACTCTACTGGACTCGGCTCGACTCTGAAGTGACTAGCAACAGCCGTCGTGACACGGCAGTCTTTGCTAGGCTACGTTTGGCAATATTACGACTGGTTAGGTTATGATAGTTTAGCTTCGTCTTTTATGATTTATGCCGCTATTCGGTGGATCTCTGCGCCCTACATTGCTCTAGTATGCACTGCCTGCCTCTGGGCGTCCAGCAACAGTAATCTGGGCACGTTATGTTTAGCTAGGCTACGGTCGGTTAGGTTAGGTTAGGACAGGTCAGGTTAGGATGTCTCGGACTTCTGTGCTATAAACTGCAACTTTGCGGCTCTCTGCGCCGCACTGTGCTATAGTATATTCCGCTTGTCTATGGGCAGGCCAGCAATTGTGCCCTCGGCACGTTATGTCATGTTATGTCACGTTTGGTTGTATTATCCTTGGATAGTCTTCGATTGAATGAAGTTGAGTTTTGTGCTATACACTGCTATTCGGATGACATCTACGCTCTACGTTGCTATGCCATACCCTTCCCTTCCCTCGGGAGGGCAGTAGTAGTTGTCTCGGTACGTTAGGTTGGCTTATGTTACGTTTCTCTATGTTGCGGTTAGTATGTTTAGAAGAAGATTGCTTTGACTTCTGTGCTGTACACTGCTTCTCGGTGGATTTCTGCTCTCTACTGTGCAGTAATATAATCATCTTGACTATCGAAAGGCCAGCAGTAGTGGTATCGGCACGTTATGTATAGTTAGGCTACGTTCGGTTAGGTTAGGTTAGGTAAGGTTAAGTTAGATTATCTTTGACTTTTGTGTTTTGCACTGCAATGCGGTCGACTTCTGCGCACTACTGTGCTCTAGTATGCTCTGGTAGGCTGTGGGGGTTCAGAAATATTGGTCTCGGCACGTTTGGTTAAGTTAGGTTACGTTTGACAGCGTTATGTGTGGTTAGGTTTGGCTGGGTTAGCTTTGACTTTTCTGATATAATCCGCTTTACGGAGGATTTCTGTGCCCTACATTGCAATACTTTACTCTGCTCTACTCTGCAGAGGCTAGTCATGCTGGCCTTGGTTCACTAGGTTTTTTCAGGCTACGTTTGGTTAGGTTAAGTTTGCATGGGTTATGTTTGGATAGGTTTGGATTGCGAGTAATAAACTTCTTCTCGGTGGATCTCCGCGCTCCACTGTTCTCAAATATACTCTGCTCGCCCTGGGAGGGCTAGCAATTGCGGTGGATGCACGTCAGTTTCAGCCATTCTATGCTCGGGCAGGTTGGGTTAGGTCATATCGAGTTAGGATATCTCTGACTTTTGTGCTCTACACCGCAATTTTGTGGTTCTCTGCGCTCTACTGTGCTCTATCGTACTCTGCTTGTTCCTGGAGGCTACAGCAATGGTGTACGCGGCACGTTAGTTCGCGTTAAGTTTCGTTTGGTTAGGCCACGCTTGGACAAGTTAGAAGAGGACAGCTATGACTGCTGTACATTTTGCTGAATTGCTGTACACTGCCATTCGGTGGACAACTGTGCTCTTCTATTATCTTGTATTGCATTCTTCGCTCCGGGAATGCCAGAAATAGTGGCCGTGACGTGTTATGTTGTGTTACGTTACGTTCGGTTAGGTTCGATTTGTCTGTGAAAGGTTAGGTTGTGAGCAAACTGCTCGACTCTGCTCTATCATATTCTGTTTGCCTCTAGGGAAGCCAGCAATAGTGGTCTCGGCACGTTAGGCCTAGCTGTTATAAGTTTGTATATGTTAGGTTTGGCCTGGTTAGGCCACGATGTGTTTGATTTTTGTGCTGTACATTGCTGTGTGATGGATTCTGGCGCTCAACGTTGCTCTACTATACTCTCCTCGACACTGGTGAGGCCTGAAGTGGTGGTCTCTTCATGCTAGATTGAGTTACGTTACGCACTGCTTGGCTAGGGTAGGATCAGTTTGGTAAGGTTCGCTTTGACTTTTGTGCTATACACTGCTATACGGTCGATACCTGTACACTGTATAGCTCTACTAGCATCTTCTTGTCTCTGGGGTGGCCAGCAACAGCGGTCGTGGCACGATTTGTTGGGTTACGTTACTTTTGGTGGGGATGGTTTCGACATTTGTGCTGTATACGTATATTCGGTCGATATTTCCGCTCTGCGATGATCTATTCTCATCCGCTTGTCTCTGGGGAGACCAGGAATGGAAACCGCGGCACGTTTGGTTGAGTTACGTTACGTTTGGGAGGTAAGGTTATGCTATGTTTGGCCAGGTTGCTTTGACCCCTGTGCTATATACTGCTATTCGGTTGCTTTCTGCGCTCTACTGTGCTCTAACCTGTTCTGCTTGGCTTTGGGGATGCCAGCGATAATGGCTTAGTCTCGTTAGGTTTAGTTATTCGACGTTTGGTTAGGTTTGGTTATGTCCGGTTAGGTTAGGATAGCTTTGTCTCTTATGCTGCATACCGCTATTCGGTGGACCCATGCGCTCTACTGTGCTCCAGTATACTTTTCTTGGCTCTGAGGAGGACAGCAATACTGGTCTCGGCATGTCAGGTTATGTTACGTTGCGTTCGGTTACGCTATGTTTAGTAAGGTTTGGACGGGATAGCTTTAACTTTTTCGCTATACACTGCTGTACCGAGGTTTCTTGCGCTCTTCTATGCTCTAATATGCTTTGCTTGGCTATGTGGAGGCCAGCGGTTGTGCTCTCGGCACGTTAGTCTGAGATGTGTTGCGTTTGGATTTGTTACGTTTCGTTATGATAGGACAGGATAGCATAGGCTTTCGTGCTATACACTGCTATCTTTTGGATTCCTGCGCTCTACATAGATCTACTATACTCGGCTCGACTCTCGGCATGCCAGCAATAGTGGTCGCGGCACGTTAGGTTGTGTTAGGGTACGTTCGGCTGGGATAGGTTATGCTGCGTTAGGTTAGGGTGGCTTTGACTTTCGTGTTATGAACTGTTATTAGGAGGAATCCGGCGCTCTACTCTAATCTAGTATACCCTGCTCGTATTTGGGAGACCAGCAATAGTGGCCGCGGCTAGTTATTTTGTGGCTTGTTGCGTATGGTTATTTTAAGATTTGTTAGGTTAGGAGAGAATGGCTTGATCTTTTGTGCTATACACTGCTACACGGTGTATTTCTGCGCTTTACTGTGCCCTTATATGTTCTTCCTTGCTCTGGGAGCTCGGTAAAAGTGGTCTAGGCACGGCAGTTTGCGTTACCGTACGTTCGTTCATGGTATGTTTGGTTATGTGAGACTAGGCTAGCTTCGACTTTTGTGCCATAAACTGCCAATCGGTGGACTTCTGCGCTTATGGCGGCTCTACAATGCCCTACTCGACTCTGAGGAGGCCACCCATTGCGGTCGCGGCACGATAGGTTGTTTTATGCCACGTTTGGTTACGTTACGCACGGCTAGGTTAGGAGGTGATAGCTTTGAGTTTTGTGCTATACAATGCTATTCAGCGGATATTAGCGCTCTACGGTGCCATAGTGTGATCAGCTTGGCAGCGGGAAGCCCAGAAATGGTGGTCTCGGCAGGTTAGGTTGAGATACGTTACGTTCGGTTAGGCTTGGTTAGGCTAAGTTTGGTGAGGATAGCCTTGACTTTTCTTCTGTACACTGCGGTTCATTGGGTCCCTTTGCTCCATTCCCCTCTAATATTTTCTGCTCGGCTCTGAGATGGTCAGCAATAGTGGTGTAGGCACGCTAGTTTTAGTTATGTTACGTTTGGTTGGGTTAGGACAGTTATTTTGTGCATTACTCTGCCGTACTGTGGATTTCTGCTCTCTACTGTCCTCTAATATTCTGTGCTTGGATTTGCGGAGACCAGCAATAGTGGTCCCGGCACGCTAGGTTGTGCTATGTTGCGCTTGGCTTGGCTAGGTTCGGATAGGTTTGGTTAGTATAGATTTGACTTTTATGCTATACACTGCTATTCGACCAATATCTGCGCTCTGCGCTGCTCTGTTTGCACCCCATTTCTTCTGTGGAGGCCAGCAATAGTGGTCTCGGATAGCTAGGTTGAGATATGTTACGCTCGGCTTGCCCAGGTTACTATAAGCTTGGTTAGAGTTACTTTGACTTTTGCGATACGCACTGCTTTTCGGTCGATATCTATGCACTGCATTGCTCTACTAGCATCTGCTTGTCTCTGTGGCGGCCAGCAGCATTAGTCTCTGTACGTTAGTCTGAGTTATGTTGCGTTCTGCTTTGTTACGTCTGGCTAGGTTTGGACAGTGTAGCTTAGACTTTGTGCTGTACACAGCTATTCGGTTGATTTCGGCGCACAAAACTGCTGTCCTTTACACTGCTCGACCAGCAATCGCGGCCGCGACTCGCTATGTTGGGTTAGGCATACTTTAACTAGGTTATACTTGTTTGAGTTATGTTTGGGTGGCTTCGACTTTTCTGCTATACACTGCGATTCTATGGATATCTGCGCTCTACTCTGTACTAGTGTGTTCTGCTTCGCTCTGGGGAGGCCAACAATAGTGGCCGCTGCACGCTAGGTTATGCTATGTTACGTTTGGCTATGTTACGTTTGGTTAGGTTAGTAGGGGATGGCTTTGACTTTAGTGATATAGTCTGCTATTAGGTGGATATCTGCCCTCTACAGTGGGTTAATATTGTCAGCTTGGCTCTGGGAATATCAGCAGTAGTGGTCTCCACACGTATGTTGATTCAGGTTACGGTCAGTTACATTGGGTTAGGCTATGTTTGGCTGAGATAGCTTAAGTTTTGCGTTAAACACTGCTATTCGGTGGATGCCTGCGATCTACTGTGCTCTAATATGTCCTGCCTGGCTCTGTGGAGGGCAGCAATGGCGGTCCCCGCACGTTAGGCTCAGTTACGCTATGTTTGCATATGTTCTGTTACTTTGTTTAAGGTTTGTTTAGCTTTGACTTTTGTGTCATATACTGCAATTCTACGGATTTCTGTGATGCTCTCTTCACTAATGTGTTCTGCTTGGCTTTGTGGAGGCCAGCTGTAGTGGTCGCGGCATGATAGAATGGGTTCAGTTACGTTTTGTTATTTTACGTTTGGCTAGGTTAGGAGAGGATATCTTTGACTTTTGTGATGTAACCTGCTATTAGGTGTATCTTGCGCCCTAGCATGCTCTAACGTTTTCAGGTTGCCTCTGTGAAGGGCAGCAACAGTCGTATCGGCAAGGTATGTTCAGTCATGTTACGTCCGGTTAGAATGGGTAAGGCTATATTTGGTTAGGGTAGCATTAACTTTTACACTGTACCCTGCTATTCGGCGGATTTCTGCGCTCTACTGCGATCTAGTATGCCCTGCTTCGCACTGGCAGGGCCAGCAAAAGTGCTCTCGGCACGTTAGGTGGAGTTAGGCTACGTTTGGTCATGTTACGGTTGGTTAGGCTAAGAGAGGATAGCTTTGACTTTAGTGCTATAGTCTGCTATCTGGAGGATATCTGCGCCCTACGACACACTAATATTTCCAGCTTGGCTCTGGCAAGCCAGAAATAGTGGTCTCGGCACGTTACGTTGTGTCAAGTTACATTTGGTTAGGTTGGGCTTGGCTAAGATTGGTAAGGATGGCTTTAACGTTTGTGCTGTGCGCTGTTGTTAGGTGGATTTCTGCGCTCCACTGTGCTCCAGTAAGACCCGCCTGGAT
Source organism: Eufriesea mexicana (assembly GCF_001483705.2). NCBI lineage: Eukaryota > Metazoa > Arthropoda > Insecta > Hymenoptera > Apidae > Eufriesea > Eufriesea mexicana. The sequence continues at coordinate 36,045 of NW_016909043.1, forward strand.
ATGTGGAGGGCAGCAATAATGGTCTCGGCACGTTAGGTTGAGTTATGTTATGTTTGTTTACGTTCCGTTGGTTTGGGTAAGGTCTGGGTAGCTTCGACTTTCCTGATATACACTGCGATTATATGGGTTTCTGCGTTCTACTCACCACTAGTGTGCTCTGCTTCGCTCTGGGGAGGCCAACAATAGTGGCCGCTGCACGCTAGGTTGTGCTATGTTTCGTTTGGTTATGTTACGTTTGGTTAGGTTGAGAGAGGATATCTTTGCAATTGTGCTCTCGCCACGCTACGTTGAATCACATTACGTATTGTCAGGTTTGGGTAGGAAAGGTTTGGTCGGAATAGCTTTAACTATTGTGCTGTGCATTGCTCTGTAGCGGATTTCTGCCCTCTACTGCGCTTTAGTATGTCCTGATTGGCACGCCGGACTGCAGCAATTGCGGTCTAGGCACGATAAGTTGAGTTAGGTTATGTTCGGCTATGTTACGATTGGCAATGTTAGAAGATGATGGCTTTGACTTTAGTGCTATAGTCTGCCATTAGATGGTATTCGGCGCCCTGCTGTGCTCTAATATTTCAGCTCTGCTCTGGGATGGCAAACAATAGTATTATCGGTATTTTATTTTGGGTCAGGTTACATTTGTTTAAGTTGAGTCTGGCTATGTTTGGACAGGGCAGATTTAACTTTTGGGCAGAACACTGCATTTCGATGGATTTCTGGGCTCTAATGCGCTCTAGTATGCCCTGTTTCGCACTGTGGCGGCGGAAATAGAGGCCTCTGCACGTTAGGCAGAGTTAGGCAACGTTTGGCTACGCTCTGTTGGTTTGGGTTAGGTTTTGGTAGCTATGACTTTTCTGATATACACTGCGATTCTATGAACCTCTGCGCTCTACTCTACAATAATGCGTTATGGTTGGTTCTGGGGCGGCCAGCAACAGTGGTTTCGGCGCTTCATGTTGGGTTGTGTTATTTCGGTTAGGTTGGGATATGCCAAGTTTGGTTAAGTGAGCTTTAACTTCTGTGCTGTACAATGTTATTCGGTGGATTTCTACGCTGTACTGTGCTCTAATATGTCCTCCTTGGCTCTGGGGTGGGCAGGCATAGCGGTCTCGGCACGTTATGCTCTGTTAGGCTTTATTTGTCGCGTCCTGTTAGTTTGGGTTAGGTTTGGGTGGCTTCGTCTTTTCTGATGTGCACTACGATTCTATGGACTTCTGCGTTCTGCTCTCCACTAGTGTGTTCTGCTTGGCTCTGTGGAGGCAGGTGATAGTTGTCGCGGCACGTTAAGCTGGGTTCGGATACGTTTAGTTGCGTTAGGATTGGATGGGTCAGGAGAGGATGGCTTTGACCTTAGTAGTATAGTCTGCTGCTATGTGGATTTCTGCTCCCTACATTGCTCTAGTATTTTCTGCCTTGTTCTGGGATGCCCAACAATAGTGGTCTCGGCATGTTATGTTGAGTCAGGTTACGTTCGGTTGGGTTGGGTCAGGCTAAGCTTGGACAGGGTCGCTTTAACTTATGTGCTCTACACTGCTATTCGTTGGATTTCTGCGCTCTACTGTGCACTAGTATGTCCTTCTTGGATCTGGGGATGGCAGCTGCACCGGTCGCGGCACGCTAGGTTGAGTTAGGCTACGTTTGGGTATGATCCGCTAGTCTGCGTCAGGTTTGGGTAGCTTTGACTTTTCTGTTGTGCGATGCGATTCCAAGGATTCCTGCGCCCTACCCTCCGCTATTGTGCCCTGCTTTGCTCTGGGGAGGCCAGTAATGGTGGTCCTAGTGCGTTAGGTTGGGTTATGTTACCTTTGTTTCGTCCAGGTTTGGCTACGTTTGGTTAGGATGGCAACGACTTTTGCGCTATGCACTTCTATTCGGACGACTACAGCGCTCTACATTGCTCTGCTATGATATGCTTAGGCCTCGTGAGGCCGGCAGCAGCGGTCCTGGCAAGCTAGATTTGGTTACGTTACGACTGCTTTTGTTACGTTTGGTTAGGATAAGAAGGCATAGCTCTGACTTCTGCGTTAAACACTGCTATTCTGTTTATTCCTGCGCTCTACTGTGCTCTAATATTCTCTGCTTGGCGGTGGGTATGCCAGCAATCTTATTCTTAGCATGTTATGTTTAGCCACGTTACGTTTGGCTTGGCTATGTTAGGACAGGTTAGGTATGGATATCTTCGACTTTTGTGCCACACGCTGCAATGCGGTGTATTACTGCACTCTACTATGTTCCATTATGTTCTGCTTGGCTCTGGGGAGGCCAGCAATGGCAGTATCTGCACGCCAGGTTGTTTACAGTTACACTTGGCTTTGGTAGGTTAAGATACATTTGGTTGGGATAGCTATGGCTTTTGCTCTGTACACTGACATTCGGTCGATATCTGTGTACTGCACTGCTCTACTGTCATCTGCGTGTCTCAGGGGGGGGCCATTATTAGCTAATATTAATAAATTAGTCGTGACTAGTTTGGTTGGTATACGTTACGCTAGATTGTGTTGCGTTACGTTATGTTTGGTTAGGATTGCATCGACCTTTGTGCTGTACTCTGCTATTCGGGCGATATCTGCGCTCCGTGTTGCTCTACTAGCATCCGCTGGTCTCTGGGGAGGCCAGCAATAGTGGACGTGGCACCCTTGGTTTCGCTACGTTGCGTTTGGTTTGGTTAGGTTTGGTCATGTTTGGAAAGGATAGCTTTGAGTTTTGTGCCATACACTCCCATACGGTGGATTCCTGCGCTCTGCTGTGATCCAATATTCCCTGCTTTCTTCTGCGAATGCTTAAAATAGTGGCTGCGGCGCGTTAGGACGTGTTACGTTGCGTTTGGTTTGGTTAGGCTTGTTTGGGTTAGGCTAGGGTATCTTTGACTTTAGTGATATACAATGCCATGCTGTGTGCCTTTACGTTCTACTCTCCTCTAACATGGCCTGCCTGGAGGTGGGGATGCCAGCATTACTGGTCGCTGCACGTGAGGTTGAATCAGGCTACGTTTGGTGTGGCTATGTTAGTTTGCGTGAGGTGTGGATTGCTTTGAATTTCGTGGTATAGACTGCTGTTTGGCAGGTCTCTGCGCTCTACTGCGCTCTAGCATGCTTTGCTTGGTTCTTGGGAGGCCAGAAATAATGGTCTCGGCACGTAACTTTGGGATAGATAAACGTTGGTTATGTTTCGTTTGGCTAGCTTAGGATAGGGTAGCTTAGTCTTTTATGCTATACACCGCTATACGGTGGACTTCGGCGCTCTACATAGCTCTAATCAGCCCTGCATCTCTGTAGGGTGCTAGCAAGATTATTCTCGACACGTTATGTTTAGCCATGTTACTCTTTGCTTGGCCAGGTTACGACAGGTTATGTTAGAGTACCTTTGACTTCTGTGCCGTAAACTGCAATGCGGGGGATTACTACTCTCTACCGTGCTCTAGTATGTTCTGCTCTGCTCTGGGATGCCCAGCAACATTGGTCTCGGCACGTTTGTTTGAGACGGATAACGTTCGGGTATGTTACGTTTGGTTAGCTTAGGATAGGGCAGGTGAATCCTTTATGCTCTTCACCGCTATTTGATGGACTTCGGCGCTCTACATTGCACTAATATGCCTCGCTGCGGTCCAGAATGATTATTCTCGGCACCTTATGCTTAGATATGTTATGCTTGTTCTTAGTTGCGTTAGGACTGGTTAGCCTAGGATACCTTTGACTTTTGTGCCGTACACTGTAATGCGGTGGATTACTGCTCTCTTCTGCCCTCTAGCACGTACTGCTTGGTTCTGCTGAGGTCTGCAATGGTTGTAACGACCCGCAAGTTTGAGTTATGGTACAAATGACCTGTCCAGGTCCGGACACGTTTCGTTAGGATAGCTATGACTTACGTGCCATACACAGTTATTCGGGGGATCCTGCCTTCCGGTGTGTTCTACTCTAATATGCTAGAACCAGGGGGTAGCAACAGTGGTCGCGGCACGTCACGTTGAGTTTGGCTATATTATGTTAGGTTATGTAAGTTTGTGTTTGGCTTCTATATTTTCGGCGTCTCTGCTGTACACTGCGATTTCATGGATTTCTCCGCTCTACTGTGTTCTAATATAATCTTCCTTGCCGTGCGGACGCCAGAAATAGTGGCCGTGGCACGTTAGGGGGGTTAGGTTAGTATTGGTTAGGTTAGATTTGGTCAGGTTAGGACGGGATAGCTTTGACTTTTGTGCTATGCACTGTTATTCGGCAGATTTCTGCGCTCTACTGCACTCAGATGTACGCTGCTTTGCTTTGGCGAGGACAGCAATGGCTGTATCGGCACGATACGTTCAGTTCGGTTACGCTCGGTTATGTCACGATTGGTTTAGTTAGGAAAGGACACCTTTATCTTCAGCGCTATACACTGCTCTCCGCTAGACTTCTGCGCTCTGCCGTGCTGTAATATATTCTACTTGCCTCTGGGGATGCCAGCAATAATGTTCGTGGCACGTTTGTTTATGTTATGTTCCGTTCGCTTTGGTTAGGTTAGGATAAGTTTGGTCATGGTCGGTTTGGCTTTTTGTGCTGTACACTGCTATTCGGTCGATATCTGCGCTCCGTGTTGCTCTACTAGCATCCGCTGGTCTCTGGGGAGGCCAGCAATAGTGGACGTATCTCGGCACGTTAGCCTGACTCGCATTGCGTATGGCTATTTTACTGCGCTCTGCTGTGCTCTAGTATATTCTGCGTGGTTCTGTGGAGGTTGGCAATGGTGGTCTCGGTACGTTAGGTTGAGACATGTTACGCGTGGTTGGATTATGTTAGTCTGGGTTAGGACAGGATAGCCTTGCCTATTCCTCTAAACGTTGCCAATATATGGACTTCTGCGCTCTACGCTCCTCCAACATGTCCAGCTTGGCTCTTGGGATGACAGAAACCGTGGCCGCGGCACGTCAGGTTTTGTCAGGTGACTCTCGGTTAAGTAACGTTAGGTTACGCTTGTACGGGCTAGCTTTTACTTCTGTGCAATGCACTGCAACTCGGTGGAACTCCGCGGTGTACTAAGCTCTAGTATGTTCTGCTTGCCTCTGTTATGGCAGCAATATTGGTCTCGTCACGTAAGGTTGAGTAATATTACGTTTGGCTATGTCTCGTTTGGTTAGGTTAGGATAGGATAGCATTGCCTTTAAGGCTATACACTGCTGCTCATTGGATTTCAGCGATGTGCATTCCATAAATATCGTGCCACGACCGCTATTTCTAGTCTCCCTGCAATCGAGCATAGTATAGTAGATCTACGGCGACCGCAGGAATACAACCGCAGGGTAGCAGTGTGTAGCGCAAAAGTCAAAGTCAACCCATACAAACATAACCAAACATGACATAACCAATTTTAGACTAACACAATCTAACGCGCCACAGCCCCCATTTTTAGGCTCCTCAGAGCAGAGCAGAGAATATTAGATCTCAGTAGAGCGCAGAAACCCACCGAATAGCATTGTATAGCACAAATGTGAATGCCAACCTTCCCAACGTCAATCTTAACATGCCGAGACCGGAATTACTGCCCTTCCTACAGACAGGAAGAAAATTATAGAGGAGAACAGAACGCAGAAAGGCATAGAGTCGCAGTGCAGAGCACAATAGTCGAGGAAACCGTATCCTAGCATAACCATGCTTAACATAACCGAACGTAGCGTAACTCATTCTATCGTAACGAGACCACTACTGGTGGCCACCCCAGAGCCAAGCAGAACACACTAAGGCACAGCGGAGCGCAGGAAGCCATCGAATAGCAGTTTATACGACGAAAGGCGAAGCTATCCATACCTAACCGACACCAACGTAACATAACCAGACGCAGCGTAACTCATCCTAACGCGCCGAGAAGCTATTACTGGCGCCCACAAAGTCGAGCAGAGCATCGCATAGCACAGTAGAGAGCAGAAGTCCACGGAATATCGGTGCACACCACGAAAGCCAAGGCAATCCACACCTAACAGAAGCTAACATAACCTAACCAAACGTAGCGTAACTCACACTAATGTGCCGAGAGCACTATTGCTGCCCTCCCGAAAGTCGAGCAGGGAGAAGTACAGCAATGTAGAGCACAGAAACCGTTAGAACATCGGTGTATAGCACAGAAGTCGATGCTATCCTATCCTAGCCTAACCAATCATAACATAAGCAGACGTAACGTAACCGCACCTGACGATCCACGAAAGCCATTACTGGCCTCAGGAGAGCCAAGCTGGGTATAGCAGAGCGAAGTAGAACGCAGGAATCGCCCGAATAGCAGCGTATAGTACAAAGGTCAAATCCATCATAACCAAACGAGAACTAACCCAACCTAACCAAGCGTAACCTATCTAAGCCAAGCGTGCCACTACCACAATTTCTGTCCTCTACAGAGACAAGCAGATGCTAGTAGAGCAATGCAGTGAACAGATAGACACCTGAAAGCAGTGAATACCACAAAAGTCAAAGCTACAACAACCAAACCTATCCGAACATAGCCAAGCCCTGCGTATCCCAATATTACCATGCGAGCCGAGACCGCCATTGATGGACTCCCCAGAGCCAAGCCAATCATACCAGAGCACGGTGGATCGCAGAGATGAAACGTATAGCAGTGTACAGCACAAAAGTCGAAGCTATCCTCTCCTATCCCAACAAACCGTGGCGTTACCGAACGTAGCATAGCACAACCTCTCGTGCCGTGACCACTATTGCGGGCCTCCCCAGAGCCAAGCAGAACATATTAGAGAAGAGTAGAGCACAGATCTCCACCGCATAGGAATGTGCAGCACAAAAGTCTTAGCTACCCTATCCAAACCTAACCAAGCCGTAACAAGCATAAAGTAGCATAGCTCAGCCACACGTGCCAGGACCGCTATTGCTAGCCTCCACAGAGACAAGCGGATGCCAGTAGAGCAACGCAGAGCGCAGGTATCGACCGAATAGCGGTGTATACCGCAAATGTCAAAGCTACTCCGACCAAACTTAACCTAACCTGACCTAACCAAACGTAGCCAAACATAACCTAACGTGCCACGACCATTATTGCCGGCCACACTACAGACGTGCAGAGTATAGTAAAGCGCAGAAAGCCACCAAATAGCAACGTTCATCACAAAAGTTAAAGACACTCTAACCTAACCAGGCATAATCTGACCTAACCACGCGTAGAGTATCTAAACCTAACTTGAAGAGACCACAATCGCTGGCCTCCCCAAAGCCAAGCAGGGCAGATTAGAGCACTCTAGGGCGCAGAAATTCACGGAATTGCAGTGCATATCACAAAAGTCAAAGCCATCCTGACCAAACACAGCCTAACCTGACCTAACAAAGCGTAACGGTGCCAAGCCTATCGTGCCACAACCGCCATAGCTGGACTCCCCAGACTCGAGCAGGGTATACGAGAGCAACAAAGGGCAGAGGAATACACCCGATAGCAGTGTATAGCACAAAAGTCAAAGATATCTTATGCTATCCCAGCCAATTCTAACATAACCGGCCGTAACCTAACAGAGCCTAGCGCGCCCCTGGCATTATTCCTGGCCTCTCCAGAGGAAGGCAGAGAATATTGAGTAGCAGTAGAGCGCAGAGATCCACCGAGTAGCAGTGTGTACCCAAAATTCAAAGCTAACCTGGCCTAACCTAACCGAACATAACGTGAGTCAACCTAAACTGCCGAAAGCATTATTCCTGGCCACCACTGAGGCAAGCAGATTGTGATAGCGCACAGAAGAACGCAGACGTCAATAGAATATCAGTGTGCAGCACAAAACCCGTAGCAGTCGTAACCTAATAATACGTAACCTAACCAAACTAAACGTTACCTGACTTGACCTAACGTGTCGCAAACACCATTGCTGGCTTCTCGAAGGTCGAGCAGAGTATGGATGAGCAATATAGAGCGCAGAAGTCAACCGCATTGCGGTGTAAGGCACAAAAGCCACAGCTATCCTATCCTAACCTAACCAATCATAACATTATCAAACGTAGCCTAACAAGGTCTGTCGTGCCAGGACCACTATTGCTGGCCTCTCCAGAGTCCGGCAGTGTCTAGTTGAGCATAGTGGAGCGCTGAAAGCCACCAAACAGCAATGTGAAGCACGAAAGTCAAAGATACCATGACCAAACGAGGTCTAACCTAACCTATAGGAACTCAGAGAAACCAGACCTATAGTTCCGCGGCCAGTACTGCTGGCTTCCCCAGAGCCAAGCAGAATATACTAGAGCACAGTAGAGAGCAGAAGTCTGCCACAAAGAAGTGTAAAGCAGAAAAGCGGAAGATACCCTAACATAAAGTGACATAACATAACCTAACCAAACGTAACCAATCCCGATATAACGTGCCTAGCTAAACATTGCTGTGCTCCCCATTGCCAAGCAGGGAATATTAGGGGAGAGTAGAGCGTAGGGGTCTATAACATGGAAATGCATATCACGGAAGTCAGGGATATCGTAACCTTGCACAAACAAACTTAACCTAACCAAACGTCCCTTGACACGCGCCGCGGCCACATTTCTGAAATTACCAGCGGAAATCAGGGAACGTTGCATTGCAATAGAGCGCATAAATCCACCGAATAGCAGTGTACAACACAAAAGTAAAGGCTATACTATCCAAACCTAACCTAACCTAGCCTAACGGAACGTAACATAACTCAAATAAACGTTCCACGACACCTACTTCTGGCATCCCCAAAGACGAGTAGGTACACAAGATAGCGCAAAAGTTAGGGCCATCCCGACCAGACCCATCCTAACCTAGCCAACTGAAGCGTAACCTAACTCAATCTAACGTGCCGAGACCAATATTGCTGGACTTCCCAGGGCCAAGCGGAGCATGTTATATCAGAGTAGGACGCACAAGTCCACAGGATTGCAGCGTATAGCGCAGAAGTCAAAGCAACCCCGTCCTCGCCTATCAAAGCGTAACATAAGCATACGTAACGTATCCCAAACTACCGTGCCACGACAGCTACTACTGGCTTCACGAGGGCTATGCAGAGTATAGCATAGCAATGCAGAACGAAGAAATCATCCGAATAGCAGTGTATAGAGCAGAAGTCAAAGCTACCCTATACAAGCATAACGAAGCCTAACCCAGCCAAACGTAACATAACGCAACATAACTTGCCGTGAGCACTATTCCGGGCGTCCACAGAGACAAGCAGATTGTAATAGCGCACAGTGGAGCGCAGACGCCCATAGAATAGCAGTGCGTAGCACGAAAGTGAAAGCCATCCTAACATCACGCAAAGTAGCCTAAACTAACCAAACGTACTCTAACCCTACCTAACTTGCCGCGACCACTATTTGTGTCCTCCCGAGGGTGAAGCAGAGTATAGTAGAGAAATGCAAATCGCACGAACCCACAGAAGTGAATTGTATAGCACAGTAGTGTAAGCTATCGTATCCTAATCAAACTAACTTGTCATGACCACCATTGCTCGCATCCCAAGAGCCTAGCACAGTATAGTAGAGCAATGTAAATAGCATGAATCCGCCTAACAGCAGAATATGGCAGAGAAGCCAAAGCTACTCTATCGTAACTTTACCAAATGTAACATGACCTTGCCTAACCTAGGCTAACTCAACCTAACCTGGCGAGAACACAATCACTAGAATCCCCAGAGACGAGCGGAGTATAGTAGAGCAACGTGGAGCACATGTACCCACAGAGGAGCAGTGTATGGTACACAAGTCCACTCTATCCTATCGTAAATTATCCAAACGTAGTATAAACGAACGTAACTTGGTTTAATCTAGCGTGCCAAGGCCACTATTTCTGACCTCCCGAGAGCCAAGCAGAACATATTAGAGCAAAGTAGAGCGCAGAGATCCACCGTATTGCAGTGTACAGCACTAAAGTCAGAGCTACTATTCCCTAACCTGACCAAACGTAACGTTGCGAAACGTAACCTAACTAATCATAACGTAACGAGACAATTATCGCTGCCCACCGCATGGCCAAGCAGGACATGCTAGTGTAGAGTAGAGCGCAGGTATACATTGAATCGCAGTGCATTGTACAACAGTCAAAGCAATCCTATCGTAACATGTCGGAACGTAACATTAACGAACGTACCTTAACGCAACCTAACGTGCAGGGGCCACTATTGCTAACCTCCTCAGAGACAAGCGGAAAGTCCTAGAGCAGAGGAGGGCGCAGAAATCCATCGAGTAGCAGTGTACAACACAAAAGTCAAAGCTGTCTTATCCTAACCAAAAGAAACTTGCCGTAACCGAACGTAACCTAACTCAGGCCGACGTGACGTGACCTTCATTGCTGCCCTCCAAAGAGCCAAGCAGGACACATTAGAGGAGAGTAGAGTGCAGCAGTCCGTAGATTCGCAGTGTAATGCACAAAAGTAGAAGCAGCCCTATCCTAACCGTAACAAACATATCAAAAACGAACGTAACCTGGCTGTGCCTAACGTGACGATGTCACTATTGCTCGCCTTCCCAGAGCCAAGCAGCGTGTACGAGGGCAGAGTAGAGTGCAGAGATCCTCCGAATAGCAGTGTACAGCACAAATGTCATAGCTATCTCAGCCTATCATAACCAAACGTAAGAACACCAGGCATAAGGTAACTCAACTGAACGTGCCTAAAGCAATACTGCTGACCTCGCCAGAGCAAAGCAGAATACAATAGAGCAAGAGAGAACACCGAGATCAGCCGCACTGACGTGTAAAGCATAAAAGTCAGACATAACCTAACGAAACCTGGCATAGCATAGCCTAGTCAAGCGAAGCCTAGCTCCACCTAACGTGCCGACACCACCATTGCTGGCATCCACAACACCAAGCATTGCATATTAGAGAAAGGTGAAGCGCAGAAATGCACCGAATTGCAGTGTACAGCGCAGAAGTCAAAGCCATCCTATCCGAATCTAACCAAACATAATCCAACCAAACGCAGCCTATCTCGACTAAACGAGCCGAGACCTCTTTTGGTGGCATCCGCAACGCCAAGCAGAGCATATTAGAGCACAGTAGAGCGCAGAAATCCACCGAATAGCAGTGTATAGCACAAATGGCAAAGCAACACTGTCCAAACCAAACCAAGCGTACCATAAGCAGACGTAACGTAACCCAAACTATCGTGTCACGACAACTATTGCTGGCCTCACGATAGCTAGGCAGAGTATAGCAGAGGAATGTAGAACGCTGAAATCATCCGAATAGCAGTGTATAAAGCAGAAGTCAAAGCTATCCTATCTTAGCATAACCAAACCTAACCCAGCCAATTGTAACATAACTCAACCTAACGTGCCGTGAGCACTATTTCTGGCGTCCACAGAGACAAGCAGAGTGCGGTAACGCAAAGGAGAGCGCAGAAGTCCACAGAATGGCTTTGTGTTACACAAAAGACGGAGCCATCCTAACCTAACACAACGTAACCTTCCCAACCAAAAGTAACCTATCAGAAACTATCCTGCGGCGACCTCTATTGCTGTCCTCCCAAGTGTCGAGCAGGTTATAGAGGAGCAATGTATCGCGCTGAAATACACCGAACAGCAGCATATAGCACAAAAGTCGAAGTTATCCTATCCTAACCCAGCCAAACGCAACATAACCGGACTCAACATACCTCAGACTGTCGTGCTGAGACCAATACTGCTGGCATCCCCATAGCCAAGCATTATAAACTAGAGCACCGCAGAGCGCACAAATCCAGCGTATAGCAGTGTATAACACAAAAGTTAATGCCACACTAACCAAACTTAGCCAAACCTAACCTGACCGGGCGTAAAATAGCTAAACCAAACGTGCCACGACCACTATTGCCGGCCACGGCAGAGCCAAGCACATGCTAGTACAGCAATACAGAGCGCAGTTATCGACCGAATAGCAGTGAACAGCACAGGATTCAAAGACACCCTAACCAAACCAGACCTGACCCAATACAGCAAAGCGTAACCAAAGTAACCCTATCGTGCCACGGCCGCTATTGATGGCAACCTCAAACCCGACTAGGTTTTATTAGAGCAATGAAGAGCGTAGAAATCCACCGAATAGCAGCGTATAGCACAAAAGACAAAGATATCCTATCGTAACATAACCAAACGCAACGTAACTAAGCCAAACGTGCCTAGAATACTATTGCTGACCTCTTCAGGGCCGTGCAGGAGATATTAGACGACAGAGGAGCGCAGAAACCAACCGAATAGCAGCGTACAGCACCAAAGTCGTAGCTATCCTAGCCTAACATAGCCAAACGTAATGCAGCCAAGCGCAACGAAACTCAACCTAACGTGCCTAGACCGCTTTTGCCGATACCCTCAGAGCAACACAGAATATAATAGAGCCCACGAGAGTGCAGAAATCCCCCGCACTTAAGTGCAAAACACAAAAGTCAGACATATAATAACCTAATCCGACATAACCTAATCGATCCAAACGAAGCCCAACTCAACCTATCGAGCAGAGACCTCCATTACTGGCATCCACAGCGCCAAGCAGAGCATATTAGAGCACAGCAAAGCGCAGAAATCTTCCGAAAAGCAGTGTATATCACAGAAGTCAAAGCTATCGTATCGTAACCTAGCCAAACATAGCAAAACCTAACGCAGCCTAGCTCAATCTAACGTGCCGAGTCCTACATTGCTGGCCCCTCCAGCGCATATCAGAGATTATTAGAGTTCATCAGAGGGCAGAAATTCAACTTGAACCAGCGTATAGCACAAAAGTCAAAACTATCCTATCCTAACCTAGCCATGCTTAACGCAATCGAAAATAACCTAACTGGCCCTATCGTGCCGAGACTGCTATTGCTGCCCTCCTCAGAGCCAAGCAGAACACATTAGAGGAGAGGAGAGCGCAGAAATCCATAGAAACTCTGTGTACAGCAGAGAAGTCAAAGCCATCTGAACCTGACACAGACAAATATAATCTAACCAAACGAAGCGTACCTCAACATTGCGAGCCTCAGCCACTATTGCTGGACTCCAAAGGGCCAAGCAGAATATAGTAGAGCACAGAGGAACGCAAGAATGCAACGAATAATAGTGTGCGTCACGAGAAACAAAGATATCCAAACACAACCCAAGCAAACGTAAACTAACCAAACGTAGTCTATATCAATCTAACGTGCCGATACCTCTATTGCTGGCCTCCCCAGTGTCGAACAGAGTATAGTAGAGCAATGAAGAGCGTAGAAATCCACCGCCTAGAAGTGTACAGCACAGAAGTCAAAGCTATCCTATCCAAACCTAGCTAAACGTAACATAGGCAGACGTAACGTAACCCAACCCGACGTGCCGCGACCGCTACTGCTGGCACGCCCAGATTGAAGCAGACGCTGGTAGAGCAATGCAGTGCACAGGTATCGACCGAAAAGCAGTGTGGAGCACAAAAGTTATAGCTACCCTAACAAAACTTATCCTAACCTAGCCAACCCAAGTATAACATAACTCAACCTAGCGTGCCGAGAACACTATTACCGGGTTCCTCAGAGTCCAGCAGAGTGTAGTTGAGCAACGTAGGGCATAGAAATCGAACGAATAGCAGTGTATAGCACAAAAGTCCTTGCTATCGTATCGTAGGGCATAGGAATCGAACGAATAGCAGTGTATAGCACAAAAGTCCTTGCTATCGTCTCCCAACATATCCAAATGTAGTATAACCAAACGCTACATATCATAAGCTGACGTGCCGAGGCCACAATTGCTGGTCTCCCCAGAGCCAGGCAGAATATGCTAGAGCTCAGTAGAGAGAAGGAACCCAGCCTATAGCAGTATACAGTACGAAAGTCAAAGCCATTCTACCCAAACGTATCCTAACCTGATCAAAGCAAACGTGAGGTAACTAAACCACACATGCCACGAACATTATTGCTGGCATCCACAGAGACAAACAGAACATATTCGTGCACATTAGAGCGCTGAAGTCCACCGAATAATGTTGTTTAGCACAAAACTTTAAGCTACCCTTTCCTAACCTATCCAATCGTAACATAAGCGAAAGTAACAGAACCCAAAGTAACACGCCGAGACCAATGCTGCTGTCATCTCCAAACCTGAGCATAGCATATTAGAGCGCAGCAGCGGGCAGAAATCCACCGAATAGCAGTGTTGAGCACAGTTGCTAAATATACCCCATCCTAAGTTAGCCAAACCTAACCTTACCAAACGTAATCTGAATCAACCTAACGTGCGGAGGTCACTATTGCTGGCGTCCATAGAGCCAAGCAGAATATACTAGAGCACAGCAGATCGCAGGAATCCACCGCATGGCAGTGTATAGACAAAGTTCGAAGATATCCCATCCTAACCAAACCAAAAGTTACCAAACCAAACGAAGCATAGTTCAACCTAACGTGCCGCGGCCGCTATTCTTGACATGTCCGGAGACAATGAGAGTGTGATAGCGCACAATAGGCAGCGGAAGTCCATAGAATTGCCGTGTGTAGCACAAAAATCGTCGCTATCCCATCCTAACCCAAACTAACCTAACCAAACTAAACAGAATCTAACTCAACCTAACGAGCCGCTATTCGTAGCCTCCCCGGGTCATGCAGAGCGTATTATAGGATAGTATGGGCAGAAATCCATAGAATCGCAGTGGATAGCTGAAAATTCAGAGCTATCCATACCTTGCCCATGCTAGCATAGGATAACCAAACGTAACCTAGCTTAACCTAACACGCCGAGGACACCATTTCTGGCCTCGCCTGAGCAAAGCAGAACATATTAGAGCACAGTAAAGCGTAGAACTCCACCGAAAAGAAGTGCACAGCACAATAGTCAAAGTTATCATATCCTCACTTAACCAATCGGAACACCACCAGACGTAACCAAGCTCAACCTAACGTGCCGCCACCACTATTGCTGCCCTCCCCGGAGCCAAGTTGAACATATTAGGGGAGAGTAGAGAGCTGTGGTCCATAGAATCGCAGTGCATAGCACAAGGGTCGAAGCTACCCTCTTCAAAGGTAACGAAACGTAACACAACCGAACGTAGCTGAACTAAAGCTAACATGCCGACACCACTATTGCATGAATCCACAGAGCCAAGCAGAAAATATTAGAGCACAGTCCAACGCGGGAATCTACCGGATAACAGTGTATACCGCGTAAGCCACAGCTATCCAAACCTAACACAGGATGACGTACACTAGCCAAACGTAGCCTAATACAGTCTAACGAACCGTGAGCACAATTACTGGCCCCCATAGACAAGCAGAACATAGTAGAACCACGTAGAGAGCAGAAAACCACCTCGTAGCAGCCTATAGCACAAAAGTCAACTCTAACCTATCCTAACAAATCCAAACGTAATATGAACGAACGCAACATAACTTAACCTAACGTGCCGAGACCACTATTGCGGGCCTCCCCAGAGACAAGCAGAATACACTACACAACAGTAAAGCGCAGAAAGCCTTCATCTAGCACTGTATAGCACAAATGTCAAAAATATCCCAACCAAACCTGACCTATGCTATCATAACCAAACGTAGACTAACTAAACCTAAGGAGCCAAGTGCACCATTCCTGGCCTCCACATCACGATGCAGAACATATTAGAGGATCGTAGATCGCAGATGTGCATAGATTGGCGATGTATTGCTGAAAGTCATAGCGGTCCGGACATAACCCAGACTATCCTAACCTAACCAAGCGTAACATAATTTAACCTAACGTGACGAGACCACCACTGCTGTCCTCAGCAGAGCCACGCGTAGGATATTAGAGCACAGCGGGTCGTGGAAATCGACTTTACAGCAGTACATAGCACAAAAGTCAAAGCCATCCTCTCCTAACCTATGGAAACGTACCGTACCAAGCCCAGCCTAACTCTTCCTATCGAGCCGAGGCAGCTACTGCTGCCCTCCTCAGTGCCAAGCAGAACATATTAGAGAAGAGTAGTGTGCTGGAGTCCATAGAATCTCTCTGCATAGCACAATAGTCGAAGCTATCCTATCCCAACGTAGCCAAACGTAACCGAACCGAACGTAGCCTGAATCAACCTAACGTACCGGGTCCGCAATTGCTTGCCTCCTCAGAGCCTAGACGAATATGCTAGACCGCAGTAGATGGCAGAAATCCAACGCGCAGCAGTATTTACCACAAAAGTCAGAGATATGCTAATCTAACTTATCCTAACCTATCCAGTCCTGGCGTATCATTACTCTACATAACGTGCCGCGGCAGCTATTCCTGGCACCGCCGGAGTCAAGTCGGTTGCAGCAGCGCCAATAGGGCTCAGAAGCCCACAGAATTGCAGGGTGTAGCTCAAGAATCATAGCTATCCCAACCTAACCCAACGTAACCTAATCAAGCCGAACACAATCTAACACAGATTAACGTGCCGCGTCCACTATTACTGTCCACCCCAGAGCAAAGCGGTGCATGTTAGAGCAGAGTAGATCGGAGAAATACACCGAAGAGCAGTATGTGGCACAAAAGCCAAAGGTACCCTCTCCGAACCTAACCTATCGTAACACAGCCGAATGTAACCAAGCTCAACTTAACGTGCCGCCAACTGTACTGCTGGTCTC
>NW_016909043.1:52692-55406 GCF_001483705.2 Eufriesea mexicana
CCCCCCCCCCCCCCTCCCCGTCAGTGTCAAGCAGATTAGAGTGGAGCACAGCGGAGAGCAGGTGTACACAGAGTAACTGTGTATAGCATGAAAGTCGATGCTACCCTAACCAAACTTAGCCTGACCTAACATAACCGGACGTAACATAACTCAAACTAACTTGCCATGACCACCATTGCTCGCATCCCGAGAGCCGAGCGCAGTGTAGTAAAGAAATGTAAATAGCATGAGTCCACCGAACAGCAGCATATGGCAGAGAAGCCAAAGCTATTCTGTCGTAACCTTACCAAACGTAACATGGCCTTGCCTAACGTAGGCTAACTCATCCTAACCTGGCGAGAACACAATCACTGGACTCCGCAGAGACGAGCAGAGAATAGTAGAGCAACGTAGAGCATAGAAACCCTACTCATAGCGGTGTACAGCACAAAAGTCAAAGGTATCCTAACCTAACCGAAACAAACCTATCCCAACGAAACGTAACCTAACGCAGCCTAACGCGCCGCGGCCACTGTTGCTGGCATCCCCAGCCCCAATCAGGGCATAACAGATCACAGTAGTGCGTAGAAGTTCACGAAGTAGCAGTGTACAACACAGAAGTCAAAGCTATCCTATCTTAGCTTAACCAAACGTAACATAAGCGGTCGTAACGTGCCCCATCCAGACCTGCCACGAACGCTATTGCTGGCCGCACGAGAGCTAAGGGGAGGATAGCAGAGCAATTTAGAACGATGAAATAGTCCGAATAGCAGTGTACAGCACAAGAGTCAAGGCCATCCTGACCAAACCTAACCAAACCTAACCATGCCAAACGCAACATAACTCAGCCTAACGTGCCGAGGCCAATACT
This sequence comes from Eufriesea mexicana, assembly GCF_001483705.2. NCBI lineage: Eukaryota > Metazoa > Arthropoda > Insecta > Hymenoptera > Apidae > Eufriesea > Eufriesea mexicana. The sequence continues at coordinate 53,543 of NW_016909043.1, forward strand.
GCTGGCCTCCCCACAGCCGAGGAGAACATACTAGAGCACACTACAGAGCAGAAGTCCAATGTATAGCAGTGTACAGCACTTCAGTCAAAGCTATCCCATCCTAACCAGGACAAGCGTAACGTAACCGATCGTAGCATAACTCCTCCTAACGTGCCGAGACATCCATTGCTGCCCTCCTCAGAGCCAAGCAGAACATACTAGAGGAGAGTAGATCACAGGAGTCCATATAATCGCAGTGCATAGCACAATAGTCGAAGCTACGCCATCCAAACATATCCAAACGTAACATAACCGAGCGTAGCTTAACTAAAACTGACGCTCCTAGACCACACGTGTATGCCTCCCCAGAGCCAAGCAGAACGTAGCAGAGCAAACTAAAGCACAGAAGTCCGACGAACAACACTCTGCACCACGAAAGTCAATGCAATCCAAACCTAATCGAAACGTACCCAAACAAACCAAACGCAGCCTATCTCAGGCTAACGTGCCGATAGCAGTACCGCTGGCCTCTCCGTAGCCAAGCGGAGTATACTAGAACACAGTAGAGCGAAGAAATCCACCGGATAGCAGAGTATGGCAGAAAAGTCTATGCAACACTATCCTAAACTGTCCAAACGTAACATAACCTAATGTTACCTATCTCAACCTACCGCGCTACGACCGCACTTGCTGGCCTCGCGAGAGCCAAGCTGAGTATAGCAGGGCAATGTAGAACGCCGAAATCGAACGAACTGCATCGTGTAGCAAAAAAGTCAATGCTATCCCAGCCAAACCTATCCAAGCCTAGCCTAAACAAACTGAACATCACTCAATCCAACTTGCCGCGACCGCTTTTCCTGGCGTCCACAGACACAAGCAGATTGTGACAGCTCACAGCACAGCGCTGAGTTCCATAGTATATCAGTGTGTAGCACAACAGTCGAGGCTATCCTAACCTAACGCAACGTAAGCTAACCTATCCGAAAGTATACTAGCTGGACCTAATGAGCAGCCACCACCATTGCTGGCGACCAGACAGTAGAGCAGAGTACAGTAGAACAATGTAGAGCGCGGAAATCCACTGAAGGGCACTGTATAGCAAGAAAGCCAAATCCATCGAATCATAATCAAAGCAAACATAGCGTACCGAAGCGTAGCCTAATTCAACCTATCGTGCCGGAACCACTATTACTGGCATCTCCAGAGCGGAGCAGGGCATAGTATAGCAATGTAGAACGTATAAATTCAGTGAATAGCAGTCTATAGCCCAAGAGTCAAAGTTATCCCGGGCTGACCTGAACAAATATAACATAACCACACGCAATCTAACTCAAACTAACGTGCCGAGGCCACAATTGCTGGTATCCCCAGAGCCTAGCAGAAAATACTAGAGCACACTAGGGAGCAGTATTCCACCGCATTGCAGTGCGTACCACAAAAGTCTAAAATATCCCGACCTATCTTGTCCTGACGTAGCGAAGGCAAGCGAAATATTGTTAAACTTAACGTGCGGAGAACAATTTTGCTGGACACCCAGAGACAATCCGGTCATATTAGAGGAGAGAAGAACGAAAAGGCACATAGGTTGGCAGTGTACTGCCCGAAAGTCAATGATATCCTAACCAAACCCAAAGAAACCGATCCTAACCAAACGTAACCCAACTCAACCTAACGTGCTGAAGGCACTACTACTGGTGTCCACAGAGACAAGCAGAGTGCGACAGCGCTCAGAATAACGCAGAAGTCCTTAGAATGGCTGTGTCCTGCACAAAAGTCAAAGCTGTCATGTCCCAAACTAACCAAACGTAACTCAACCAAACGCAACCTGACTCACACTAACGTGCCGAGACCACTGTTGCTGCCGTCCTCAGAGCAAAGCAGAACG
>NW_016909044.1:0-687 GCF_001483705.2 Eufriesea mexicana
CAAGCTATAACAGATTATATGTTTTGAGTAGACCTTTTCTCTGGCAAGTAGATGGCTGTACTTGCCATTGTATTGAAGGCGTTATGCTTTCTACTCACAAAGCTATAACAGGTTAAAAATTTTGAATAGACCAATTCTCTGGCAAGTAGATGACTGTACTAGCCATTGGAATGAAGGCGTTAGGAGACCTGTTCACAAAGCTATAACAGGTTATGGATTTCGAATATACCACTTCTCTGGCAAGTAGATGGCTGTACTTGCCATTGGAATGACGACGTTATACGATCTAATCACTAAGCTATGGCAGCTTTTAGATTCTGATTAGACTCATTCCCAGGCAAGTAGATGGCTGTACTTGCCATTGGAATGACGACGTTATACGATCTAATCACTAAGCTATGGCAGCTTTTAGATTCTGATTAGACTCATTCCCAGGCAAGTAGATGGCTGTACTTGCCATTGGAATGACGACGTTATACGATCTAATCACTAAGCTATGGCAGCTTTTAGATTCTGATTAGACTCATTCCCAGGCAAGTAGATGGCTGTATTTGCCATCGGATTGAAGGCGTTAGGCGATGTACTCACCAAGCTATAACATATTATAGATCATGAATAGTCCTATTCTCTGGCAAGTAGACGGCTGTACTTGCCATTGGATTGAAGGGGATAGGCGATCTAATCATC
>NW_016909045.1:0-10047 GCF_001483705.2 Eufriesea mexicana
CCAGCAATAGATGTCTCGGAAAATTAGGTTGAGTTATGTTACGCGTGGTTATGCTTGGTTTGTGTGGGTTAGGTTAGGATACCTTTGACATTTCTGCTGTACATAGCCATTCTGTGGATTTCGGCGCGCTACGATCTTCTAACATGTTCAGCGTGGCTCTAGGCAGGCCAGCAATCTCGGTCGCGGCATGTTCAGTTGTGTTATGCTACGTCTGTTTATGATATGTTGCCTGTGTTATGTTTGACTATATACGGCTTTCGCGGTATACACTGTTATACGGTGGACTCTCGCGCTCCACTGTGGTCTTATATTCTTGGCTCGAAGCTGGGACGACCGGCAATAGCGGTCGCCGCACTTTAAGTTCGGTCTGTCTACATTTGGTTAGGTTGGGTTAGGTTAGGTTAGTTTAGGATAACCCCGACCTTTGTGGTATACACTGCAGCTTGGTGGCTTTCTGCTGTCTACTGTGCTCTAGTATATTCTGCTTGTCTCTTTGGTGGCCAGCAATAATGGTCCAGGCACATTGTGTTAGGTTACGTTACCTGTGGTTGTATTAAGTTTGGACAGGTTAGGACACGATAAAGTTCACTTTTGTACTATACACTGCTATCCGGAGGATTTCCACGCTCTACGTTATTCTACTATGCTCTGCTCGGCTCTGGGGGGACAGTAATAGTGGTCTCGCAACGTAAGGCTGCGTCAGGCTACGTTCAGTTATATTAAGTATAGATAGGTTAGGATAGGATACCATTTACTTTTGTGTTGTGCACTGTTGTCAGATGGATTTCTGCGCTTTCAATTGCTATACTATACTCTACTAGACTATGGCGAGGCCAACAATAGTGATCTCGGCACTTTAGATTCTGTTAGGCTTCGTTTGGTAAGGATATGTTAGTCTGGGCTCTGTTTGGATTGCCTTGCCTTACGCGGTGTAGACTGCTATTCGGTGGATTTATGCGTTCGACTGTCGTCTAGTATATTCTGCTTAGCGCTGTGGAGGCAGGCAATAATAGTATCCGCGCGTTAGTTTGAGTTATGCTAAGTACGGTTGTGTTACGTTTGGATACGTTAGGATGGGTTAGCTCCGACTATAGTGCTGTGCACTGTGACTCCATGGATTACTGCGCTCTGCTTACCTCTAGTGTGTTGAACCTGGCTCTAGGGTGGCCAGCCATAGCGGTCGCGGCTGTTTAAGTTTTGTTATGTTACGTTTGGTTAGGCTGCGATAGCTATGACTTTTGTGCAACACACCGCAATTCCATGGACTTCTGTACCATATTGTGCGCTACCACACTCTGCCTGTTTCCGGGGACGCCAGGAATAGCGACCGTGGCACGATAGGTTGATTTCTGGTACGTTTGGTTAGATAATGCTTGGCTAGGTTAGGATGGGATAGATTTGACTTTTGCCTGCACACTGCTGTGCGTTGGATTACTGCGCTCCAGAGCGCTCAAATGTGTTCTGCTTGGCTCCATGGTGGCCAGCGATAGTGGTCTCGGCTGGCTGGGTTGAGTTATGTTACGCTTGGCCTGGCTAGGTTATGGTCAGCAGTTGTGGTTGCGGCACGTTAAGTTGTGTTATGTTACGTTCAGTTATGTCACGATTTGTTAGGTAAAGATAGGTTGTTTGACCTTAGACATATAGTCTGCTGTTAGGTGAATTTCTGCGCCGTACAGTGCTCTAGTGCTTTCACCTTGGAACTGGGAAGGACAGCAATAGTGGTGTCTGCACTTTACGTTGAGTCAGGTTACGTTCGGTTAGGTTGGGTCAGGCTAAGCTTGGACAGGGAAGCTTTAACTTATGTGCCCTTCACTGCTTATCGGTAAATTCCTGCGTACTATTGCGCTCTAGTATGCCCTGATTTGCTATGGGGAGGGCAGCAACGGCTGTCTGGGCTCGTCAGGTTGAGTCAGGCTATGGTTGGGAATATTCTGCTGCTTTTGGGTTAGGTTTGGGTAGCTTTCACTTTTCTGATACACACTGCGATTCTATGGATTTCTGCGTGCTACTCTCCTCTAATGTGTTCTACTTGGCTCTGAGGAGACAAGCAATATCGGTCGCGGAACGTTAGGTTTGGTTAGGATACGATTGGATATGTTACGATTTGTTAGGTTAGGAGAGCATTGCTTTCACTTTAGTGCTACAGTTGCTCCTAGGTGGACCTCTGCGCCCTACAGTACCCTAACAGTTTCAGCTTGGATTTGGGAAGGCCAGCAATGGTAGCCTCGGAGCGTTATGTGAGTCAAGTTACGTACAGCTAGGCTGGTTTATGCTAAATTTGGCAAGTGTAGGCTGAACTTTTGTACTGTACATTGATATGCGGTGTTTTTCTGCGCTTCACGGGGCTCTAGAACGACCTGCTTGGCTCTCGGGAGGGCAGCAATAGCGGCCACGGCACGTTAGGTTTGGTTAGACTTCGTATGGCTATGTTCTGTTGGTTTGGGTTTGGTTTGGGCAACTTTGACTTCAAGGATGTACACCGCGATTCTGTGGATTTCTGCGTTCTACCTACCACTAACGTGTCCTGCTTGGTTCTGGAGGGGCCAGAGATAGTGGTCGCCGCAAGATAGGTTTAGTTATGTTAAGCTCGGTTATGTTTGCGTTGGTTAGGTTGGGAGAGGAGAGTTACGACATTAGTGACATAGCCTGCTATTTGGTGGAATTCTACGCCCTACAGAGCTCAAATATTTTCGGCTTGGCTCCGGGAAGGGTAGATATACTGGTCTCAGCACGTTATGTTGTGTCAGGTTATGTTCGGTTAGGTTGGGTCAGATTAAGTTTGGACTCGGTGGCTCTAACTTCTGTGCTGTACATTGCTATTCCATTGGTTTCTGTGCTCTACTGCGCTACAGCATGGCCTGCATGGCTCTGGTTATGGCAGGAATAGCGGTCTTGGCACGATAGGTTGTGTTATGCCATGTTTGGTTATTTTCGGTTGGCCTTGGGTTAGGTTCTGGTAGCTTTGACTTTTCTGATATACAATGCTGTTCAATGGATATCTGCGCCCTACTCTCCACTAATGTGTTCTGCTTGGCTCTGGGGAGGCCAACAATAGTGGTTGCGGCACGATAGGTTGAGATATGTTACGTCTTTTTATGACAAGATTGGTTAGGTTAGGGGATGAAAGCTTCGACTTTAGATAAATGGTTTGCCGTTAGGTGAATTTCTTTGCCCTACAGCGCTCCAACATTTTCTGCTTGGCTCTGGCAAGGTCGGCAATAGTGGTCACGGCACGTTACGATGTGGCATGCTACGAACGGTTAGGTTGGGTTAGGCTAAGTTTGGTAACGATAGCTTCTACTTTTGTGCTGTAAACTGATATTCGTTGGATTTCTGCCCCCTGTTGCGCTCGAGTATGTCCTGCTTGGCTCTCGGGCGGGCAGCAACAGCAATCGCGGCACGTTAGTTTGGGATATGCTATGTTTGGTAATGTCCCGGTCGTTTTGGTTTCATTTGGGTAGCCTTGACTTTACGAATGTACACCGCGTTTCTAAGGATTTCTGCGTTCTGCTCTCCTCTATTGTGTTCTGCCTGGCTCTGGGAAGGCCAGCAATAGTGGTCGCGGCACGTTAGGTTGAGATAGATTACGTTCCGTAATGTCACGTTGGATAGGTTAGGATGGGGTAGCTTAGAATTCAGTGCCATAGTATGCCTTCAGGTGGATCTCTGCGCCCCACTGTGCTCTAGTACGTCCTGCTTGGATCTTTGAAGGGCAGCAATGGCGCTCTCGGCACGTTCGATTGTGTAAGGATATGTTTTGTTATGTTAGGATTGGTTAGGTTAGGAGAGGATAACTTTGACTTTAGTGCCGTAGTCCGCTCTTATGCATATTCCAGCGCCATGCAGTGCTCTAATGCTCTCAGCTTTGCTCTGGGATGGCCAGCAATCCTGCTCTCGGCACGTTATGTTGAGACAAGTTACGTTCTGTTAGGTTGTGTTAAGCTATGTTTGGTCAGGATAGTCATAACTTTTGTCCTGTACATTCCTATTCGATGGACTCCTGCGCTCTACTGTGCTGTTGTATGGCCTGCGTGTCTCTGGGGAGCGCAGTAAGAGCGACATAGGCACGTTAGTTTGAGTTAGGCTATGTTTGGCTGTATTCTGTTTGATTTGTTTGGGTATGGGTATCTTTGGCTCTTCTGATATACACTGGGATTCTATGGATTTCTGCGTTCTTCTCTCCACTAACGTGTTCTGCCTGGAACTGGGGAGACCAGACATAGTAACATAGTTGTCGCGTCACGTTAGGTTCAGATACATTGCGTTTTGTAATGTTGCGGTTGGATGGGTTAGAGGAGGGTAGCCTTGACTTTAGTGGTATAGTTTGCTATCAGGAGGATCTCTGCGCCCTGCTGTGCTCTAATATTTTCAGAGTGGCACCTGGAATGCCAGCAATAGAGGTCTCGGCGCGTTATGTTCAGTCCGGTTACGTTCGGCTAGGTTGGCTTAGGCTAAGTTGGGGTATGATAGCTTTAACTTTTGTGGCGTACAGTACTGCTCGCTGGATTTCTGTGCTCTGGTGTGCTCTAGCATGTCAAGCGTGTCTCTAGGGATGGCAGCAATAACTGCCTCGTCCCGTTAGTTTGAGTTATGCTATGTTGAGTTATGTTCCCTTTGTTTGTGTTAGGCATTGGTAGCTTTAACTTTTGTGCTGTACACTACTATTCGGTGGATGTCTGCTCTCTGCTGTGCTCTAGTATGTACTACTTGGCTCGATGGAGGGCAGCAATAGCGGTCTCGGAACGATAGTTTGATTTATGCTATGTGTGATTATGTTTCGTTGGTTTGGGATAGCTTTGGGTAGTTTTGTCTGTTCTGTCATACACTGCGGTTATATGGTTTTCTGCGTTCTACACTCTACTAATGTGATCTGCTTGGCTCCGGGGTTGCCAGCAGTAGTGTTCGCGGCACGTTAGGTTGAGATAGGTTACATTTCGCGAAGTCACGGGTGGTTACGCTTGGAGAGGATAGCTGTGACTTCATTGCCACAGTCTACTATTAGGTGGATTTCTGCTACCTTCAGCGCTCTAATACCTGCACGTGGGCCCTGGCCTCTTCTGGTTGCGTTGGGTCCGGTTACGTTCGGCTTCATTGGGTTAAGCTAAGCATGGCAAGGGTAGCTTCAATTTTTGTGCTGTTCACTGCTATTCGACGGATTTCTGCGTCCAACAGAGCTCTAGTATATCCTGCCTGGCGCTGGGGAGACCAGCAATTGTTGTCGCGGCACGTTAGGTTGAGTTTGGTTAGGTTTGGTCATGTTACTGCTTGTTAGGTTAGGACGCGGAGCATTATCTTTAGTGCTGTTGTCTGCTATCAGGTGGACTTCTGCGCCTTACAGTGCTCTAGTATTTTCAGCCTGTCTCTGTGAAGGCCGGCAGGAGTGATCTCTGCAATTTATGTTGAGTCAGGTTAGGTTCGGTTAGGCTGGGTTAGGCTATGCTTAGTTAGGAAAGCTTCAACTTTTTTGCTGTACGCTGCTACGCGGTGGACTTCTTCACTCTATTGTGATGTAGTAAGTCCTGCTTTACTCTGGGAGGGGCAGCAATGGCGGTCTTGGCACGATAGCTTGATTTATGCTATGTTTGATTATGCTCAGTTAGTTTGGGATAGGTTTGGGTAGCTTTGTCTTTTCTGTCATACACTGCGGTAATATGTGTTTCTGCCCTCGACTTTCCACTACTGTCTTCCGCTTGACTCTGGGGTGAATAGCTAGGACTTTAGTGCTATTGCCTGCTATCAGGAGGATTTCTGAAACCAACAGAGCTCTAATATTTTCGGCTTGGCCCTGGTGACCCCAGCAATATTGGTCTCGGCGCACTAAGTTGAGTTATGTTACGTTTGGTTATCTTGCGATTGTTTGGGCTAGGAGATGAATGCTTTGACTTTAGTGCCATATCCTGCACTAGGTGTACCCATGCGCCCCACAGAGGTATAATATCTTCTGCTTTGCCATGGGAAGGCCAGCAATGGTGGCCTCAGCACGTTATGTTGCGTCAGGTTACGTGCGGTTATGTTGTGTTAGGCTAAGTTTGGTCAGTATAGCTATGACTTTTGTGTTGTACACTGTCATTCTGTGGATTACTGGGCTCCAATGTGCTCTAGTATGTCCTGCTTTGCTCTGGGGAGGGCAGCAATGGTGGTCTCGGCACGTTAGGTTTAGAGGGGCAGTTTTTGCTTATGTTCTGTTGGCGTGCGTTAGGTTTGGGTTGCTTTGACTTTTCTGACATATACTGCGATTCTATGAACTTCTGTGTTCTACTCTCCACAAATGTTTTCTGTTTGGCCCTGGGGAGGCCAGCAATACGGGTGGCGGCACGTTTGGCTGTGTTACGTTAACCTTGGTTCGGTTCGGGTAGGATATGTTTGGTTAGGATGGCTTTGACGCTTGTGCTATACACTACTATTCTGTGGATTTCTGCCCTCTTATGTGCTCTAGTATATTCTGCATGGCTACCGGGAGACCAGCAGTAGTGTTCTCGGCAAGTTGTGCTGATACACATTTCGTTTGGTTATGTCGCGTTTGGTCAGGTAAGGATAGGATGGCTTAGACTTTTGAGCTAGGCACTGCTCTTCGGTGGATTTCTGCGATCTATTCTGATCTAATATGCTCCACTTGACCCTGCGATTGCCGGCACAGGTGGTCTCGTCACGTTAGGTTTAGTTAGGCTACGTTTGGTTACGTCATGTTAGTTTGGGTTAGGTTTGGATATCTTTGGCATTCTTGTTATGAACTGTTATTTGGTGCAATTCAGCGCTCTACTGTGCTCTACAAAACTCTGCTCGAATCTAGGGTGACAGCAGCAGTACTCGCGGCACATTGGGTTAAGTTCGGTTGCGTATGGTTGTATTACGTTTGGAAATGTTAGGATAGGATAGATATGACTTCTGTGCTATACAGTGCTATTCGGAAGATTTCTGAGCTCCACTGTCCGCTAATACGTTCTGCGTTACTCTGAGGAGGCTGGAAATAGTGGTGTATGCACGTTAGGTTCAGTTATATTCGTTTGGTTATGTCACGTTTGGTCAGGTAATGTTGAGATATCTTAAACTCTTGTGCAATACACAGCTATTCGGTGGCTTTCTGCGCTCTTCAATGCTCTACTGTACTCTGCTAGACTCTGGGAAGACCAGCAATAGCGGTCGTGGCTCGATAGGTTGAGTCATGTTGCGTTGTGTTGGTTTTGGGTTAGGTTACGTTTGGTCGTGTTACGTTTGGTTTGGTTAGGACAGGATAGCTTTGACGTTTGTGCCCTACACCGCTGTTCGGTCAATTTCTGCTCTCTACGTTGCCCTACTATGCTCTGCTCATTTATGCGGAGTCAGCAATGGTGGTCTCTTATCCTTCGGATGAGCTAGCCTACTTTTGGTTGAGTTACGCAGGTTTGAGTTAGGTATGGGTAGCTTTCATATTCAATACAATAGCGGTACACACTGCTATTCGGTGGATGTCTGCGCTCTGCTGTAATCTGCTATAATCTGCCCGACTCTGGGGAGGACAGCAACAGTGGCCGCGGCGCTATAGGTTCAGTTATGTTACGCTTGATTGTGTTACTCTTGGATGGGTTAGGAGAGGTTAGCATTCACTTTTGTGATTTACTCTGCCATCCGGTGTATTTCTGCGTTCTGCACTGCCATACTACGCTCTGCTCGTGTATGGGGAGGACAGAAATGGCGGTCTCGGCACGTTAGGTTGGGTCAGGCAACTTTTGGTTAGGTTATGCTAGACTGGGTTATGTATGGGTCGCAATGACTTAAGATGTATACACAATTTTTCGGTGTATTCAAGCGCTCTGCTTTGTTCCGGTATGCTCTAGTTGGCTCTGGGCTGACCAGTGGTAGTGGTTTATGCACTTTCGCTTGAGATTGATTACGTACGTTTATGTTACGTTTGGCTACGTTAGGAGAGGTTAGCTTAGACTTTTGTGCTATACACAGCTATTCGGTGGGTTTCTGTGCTATGCAATGATCTAATATGGTCTGCTTCGCTCTGTGGAGGCCAGCAGTAATAGTCTTAGCACCTCTTGTTGAGTCATGCTACGTTCGGCTACGTTAGGTTAGATCAGGTTAGGTTTGGATATTTACAACTTCTGTGGTATACACTGCAATACGGTGTATCACTGCGATTTACTGTGCTCTAGCATATTTCGACTGGCTACGTGGAGGGCAGAAATAGTGGTCTCGGCACGTTCGGATGATACATGTTACGCATGCTTACGTTATATTTCTTAAGGTTTGGTAGTATAGCTACGACTTTTGAGCTACACAATGCTATACGGTCAATTTCGGCGCTCTGCTCTGCTCCCACATGTTCTGCATGGCTCTGGGGATGCCAGCAATAGAGGACTCCGCAAGTTAGGTTCGATTATGTTACGTTTGGCTTGGCTAGGTTGGGTAATGTCTGGTTAGGATAGCTTTCACTTTTGTGCTATACACCGCAATTCGGTCGATATTTGCAGTCTGCAATGCTCTACAAGCCCAGGCTTGTTTCTGGGGAGGCCAGCCTCTGCGGCCGTGGTACGATAGGCCGAGTGAGGTAGCGTTCGGTTATGTTACGTTTTGTTGCGACAGGATATGCTAGCTTAGACTTATTTGCTGTAGTCTGCTCTTCGGTGGATTTCTGCGCCCTATTGTGCCCTAATATGCTCTACTTTGCTCTGAGGTGGTCTGGAATTGTGGTCGTCGCGCGATTGGTTTTTTTATGTTACGCAAATTTATGTTACGTTAGGCTATATTTGTCCATGATGGCTTTGACCTTTGTTCTGTACACTGATGTCTGTGGATACCTGCGATCTACTATGATCTAATATTCTCTGCTTTGCTTTGGGGAGGCCAGAATTTGTGGCCGCGGCGCGTTATGTTGTGTTGGTCTAAGGTTGGTTATGTTAAGGTCGGTTAGGTTGGGATATGGTAGCTTTGACTATTGTGCTATACACTTCTATAGGTACGATTTCTTCGCTCTACGATGTTCTAAAATACTCTGCTCGAGTCTACGGAGGCCAGTAATAGTGGTCTCGGCACGTTAGGTTAAGTTATGCTACGTTTGGTTAGGTTGCGTTAGTTTCGGTTAGGTTTGTATAACTTTCACTTTTCCGGAAAAAACTGCTTTTCGGTCGATTTCTGCGCTCCGCTGTGCCCTAATATGTTCTGCTTTGCTCTGGGGAGGCCAGAGATTGCGTCCGCGACGGGTGAGGTTGGGTTGGGTTACGTTTGCTTATGTTACGTGTGGCCTGATTAGGACAGGATATCTTTGTCCTTTATGATGTACACTGCTATTCGGTGGATTTCTGCGCTCTACATCGCTCCAATATGCACTGATTATCTCTCGGGATGCCAGAAATAGTAGTTTCGGCAACTTATGTTGAACTATACTGCGTTCGGTTATGTGAGGTTAGTACAGGGTAGGTTAACATATCTTCCACTTTTGTGATATACAATGCAATGCGGTATACTACTGATATCCACTGTTCTAGTGTATTCTGCTTGGCTCTGGGGAGAACAGAATTAGAGGTCTCGGCACGGTAGGTTTATTTATTCTACGTTCTGTTAGGTTAGGTTACATCTGGTTATGTTACGATGTCTTTGACTTTTGTGTTATACATTGCGCATTGGTGGCTTCCTGCGCGCTACTTGCTTCTTCTATACTATGCTCGACTCTGTGGAGGCCAGCAATAGTGGTCTCGGCACGTTATGCCGAGTTAGGCCACCTTCGGTTTGGTTAAGTTAGTCTGGGTTGTGTTTGGATAGCTTTTCCTTTCGTGGTATAAACTGTTGTCCGGAGGATTTGTGCGCTCCACTGTGCCCTAGTATTTTCTGCTTGGCTCTGTGTCGGCCCGCAATAATGGTTTCGGCACGTAAGGTTGAGATATATAACGGTTGGTCATGTCACGTTTGGTTGTGTAGGGATAGGATGGCTTTGACTTTTATGCTGTACACCGCTATTCAGTGGATTTATGCCAGTTACTGTGCTCTAGTACATTCTGCTTTGCTAAGTGGAGGCCAGAAGTATTGTTCTTGGCACGTTAGTCTGATATACGTTGCGCTTGGTTA
>NW_016909046.1:0-218 GCF_001483705.2 Eufriesea mexicana
CTTGCCATAGGATTGAAGGCGTTAGGCGATCTATTCACCATGATATAACAGGATATAGATTTTCTATAGACATATTCTCTGGCAAGTAGATGGCTGTACTTGCCATTGAATTGGAGGCGTTAGACGTTCTATTCACCAAGGTATAAAACGTTATAGATTTTGAATAGACCTATTCCCTGGCAACCAGGTGGCTGTACTTGCCATTGGATTGAAGGCGT
>NW_016909047.1:0-342 GCF_001483705.2 Eufriesea mexicana
GCATAAATAAGAAGGAAAGATTCTATTGGCGTGCTACAGCCACTGCAATGCTATAGAATCTGTAAGGAACGTACAATTTTATTCATATCTTCGACTAATACCGTGGTGAGCTAACTTTCATCGATAAATAAGGTGGTAAGATTCTATTAGCGTGCTATAGCCATTGCACTGCTATATAATCTGGGTGGAAAATTGAATTTCATTGACATTTTCGAATAATATCATGGTGACCGATCTTTCTAGCATAAATATGGAGGAAAGATTCTCTTGGTCTGCTATGGCCATTGCAATGCTATAGCATCTGGCTCGAAAATTCAATTTTATTGACATTTTGGACTAATG
>NW_016909048.1:0-873 GCF_001483705.2 Eufriesea mexicana
CATCCATCCGTACATACATCATTCCATACATCCATCCAGCCATACATCCACCCATCCATACATAAACCAATCCATACAACCATCAACCCATACATCCATGCAACAATCCATACATATATACATCCACACATTCGTTCATGCATACATGCATACATCCATACATCCGTACATCCATACATCCTTACATATATACATCCGTACATCCATTCATCCGTTAGTCCATACATTCGCACGTCCATACATACATACAACGAAATATCCATCCATCCATACATCCATACATCCACCCATCCATGCATTCTTCGAACCATGCATCCGCCCATCCATGCAAGCACCCATCCATACATCCATCGTTCCATAAGACAACCATACATACATGCATCCATACATCCGTACATCAAAACATCCATCCATCCATATATACTGCCATCTACACATACATCCATACATACACCAATACATCACCTTATCCATACATATATCCGTACATCCGTACATCCGTACATTCGCACATCCATACGTCCATACATCCATACATCCATGCTTCCATACATGCATACATCCATACATACTTACATCCATCATTCATACATACATATATCCATACATGCATACATCCATCCATTCATCCATCCATAAATGCATCCATGCATACATACGTCCACCCATACATCCATCCACCCATACATACATACATACATCCGTACATACATCCATACGTTCATTCATACATACATCCATTCGTTCATACATCCACACATCTACGCATCCACGTATCCATAAATCCATTAATCAGTTCTTGCATCCATCCATCCACTAATCCATACATCCACACATCAACACATCCATCAGTACGTCCAACCTTACAACCAA
>NW_016909049.1:0-4455 GCF_001483705.2 Eufriesea mexicana
ATGTATGGATGTATGCATGTATGGATGTATGGATGTATGGACGTATGGATGCACGAATGTACGTATGTATGGTTGTGTGGATTTATGGACGGACGGATGGATGTATGGATGTATGGATGTATGGATGGATGAATGGATGAATGGATGTGTGGATGTATGTATGGATATATGTATGTATGTATGTATGGTTGTATGGATGTATGGATGGATGGATTTATGGATGTGTGGGTGGAAGAATGGATGGGTGAATGGACGGAAGAATGGATGTATGTCTGCATGCTTGTGTGGATGAATGTATGGATGGATGTATGGATGGATGCATGCATGGATGCGTGTATGAATGCATTTACGGTTGTGTCTGTGGATATATGTATGGATGAGTGTTTGGGGGTATGCATGGATGTATGGGTGAATGTATGTTTGGATGTATGCATGTATGGATGTATGGATGTATGGATGTATGGACGTATGGATGTACGAATTTACGGATGTGCGGGTGTATGGATGTATGGATGCATGGATGGATATATTGATGTATGTATGGATGTATGGATGGATGGATGTATGGGTGTATGTATGGATGTCTGTATTGATATGTGTATGGATGTATGGATGGATTGGATGGATTGGTCGGTGGATGTAAGGATGGATGGATGTATAGTTCGATGGATGAATGGATGGGTGGACGTGTGGAGGGACGGATGTATGGAAAGATGGATGTATGGATGGATTTTTGTGTGGATGAATGCATGTTGGGATGGATTGATGTATGAAGGGACGGATGTACGGATATATGGATGTACGGACGTGTGTATGTATGGATGTGTGGGTGCATGAATGGATGGGTGGATGGACTGAAGCTTGGGTGAAGGGATGGGACGATGTACGGATGCATGTATGGATGGATGGGTGTATGGATGGATGGATGTGTGGATGTATGGGTGAATGTATGGATGTATGAATGCATGTATGGATGTAATTGAAGATATATGTATGGATGTATGTATGGATGTATGGATGGATGGAAGCATCAACGGTTAGAAGTACGGATGGTCGGATTTATGGACGTATTGATGTGTGGATGTATGGATGCATGGATGGATTGTTGTGTGAACGGATGCATGGATGGATGGATGGGTGTATGGATGGATGGATGTATGGATGTATGGATGAATGTAGGCATGTATGTATGATCGTATGTATGAATGTAGATAAAGGTGTATGTATGGATGTATGTACGGATGTATGTATGGATACGTCTATGGACGTATGTATGGATGTATTTATGGATGTTTGTATATATGAGTGTATAGGCGTATGCATGGATGTATGGATGTACGTATGGATGGATGAGTGCACTGATGGATGGATTTATTGTTGTGTGGTTGTGTGGATGTATGGATGTATGAATGTATGGCTGTACTTGCGTTATGGATGTATGGATGTATGAATGTATGGCTGTACTTGCGTTATGGATGTATGGATGTATGAATGTATGGCTGTACTTGCGTTATGGATGTATGGATGTATGAATGTATGGCTGTACTTGCGTTATGGATGTATGGATGTATGAATGTATGGCTGTACTTGCGTTATGGATGTATGGATGTATGAATGTATGGCTGTACTTGCGTTATGGATGTATGGATGTATGGATGAATGTATGTATGGATGGATGGAGGTTTGGACGGACGGATGTACGGATGTATGGACGTATGTATGCATGTATGTAAGGATATATGTACGGATGTATGTATGTATGTATGGATGGCTGTATGTATGGGTGTATGTATGTATGTACGTATTGATGTATGTATGGATGTATGGATGAATGTATGTATGGATGGATGGATGTACGGTTGGATGGGTTTATGGATGGGTGGATGGGTGGATGTATGTATGGATGCATGCATGGACGATTGTATGGATGCATTAACGGATGTATCTATGGAAGTATGTATGGATGAGTGTATGGTTGTATGCATGGATGTATGGATGTAAGTATGTATGGATGTATGCATGTATGGTTGTACGGATGTATGGATGTATGGACGTATGGATGTACGAATGTACGGATGTGGGGGTGTATGGATGTATGGATGGATGGATGGTTTGTTGGATGGACGCATGGATGGAGAGATGTATGGATCGATGGACGTATGGATGGGAAGGTGTGTGGATGGATGAATGTATCGAAGCGTGGACGTATGGATGGATGGATGTGCGGATGGATGGATTTTTGGATGTATGGATGCATGAATGTTTGGATGTATGAATGAATGGATGTGTGGATGGATGGATGTGAGGATGTATGGAAGTATGGAAGTATGCGTGTATGGAGGTATGTATGTATGAATGTATGGTTGTAAGAATGTATGGAGGTGTGCATGTATGGATGTATGGATGTATGCATGTGTGGACCTATGGATGTACGATTTTACGGATGTACGGATGTATGGATGTAAGAATATATGGATGTACGGACGCATGGATGTATGGATGTGTGGGTGGACGAATGGATGTGTTAATGGACGGATGAATGGATGTATGTATGCATGCTTGCATGGATGAATGTATGGATGGATGTACGGATGGATGCATGCATGGATGAATGTATGGATGCATTTGCGGATGTATCTACGGATGTATGTATGGATGAGTGTATGGGTGTATGCATGGATGTGTGGATGTAAGTATGTATGGATGTATGCATGTATGGGTTATGGATGTATGGATGTATTGACGTATGGATGTACGAATCTATGGATGTACGGGAGTATGGATGTATGGATGGATGCATGGATGTATTGATGTATATATGTATGTATGTATGGATGAATGGATTGGTGGATGGATGTATGGATGGATAGATGTATGGATGTATGGGTGGATGGATTTATGGATGTGTGGTTCTATGAATGTATGGATGGATGGATGTATGGGTGGATAGATGTATGGAAAGAAGGATGTATGGATGGATGTATGGATGGATGAATGGTTGTGTGGACGGGTTGATGTATGGATGGATTGAGGTATGGATGGACGGATGTACGGAGGTATGGATTTATGGATGTGTGGATGTATGAATATATGGATGGATGGATGTGTGGGTGTATATATGTATGGATCGATGGATGTATGGATGGGTATTTGTATGGCTCTATGGATGTATGGAAGGATGGGTGTATGGATGGATGAATGAATGGATTGATCGCCGAATGGATGGATTGTTGTATGGATGGATTAAGGTATGGATGTTCGGATGTACGGATTAATGGATGAACGGATGAATGGATGTATGGATGGATTGAGGTATGGATTGATGGATGTATGTATGGATGTATGTATGGATGTATGTAAGTATGGATGTTTATATGTATGGGTGTTTGGATTGATGAATGTATGGATGGATTGAGGTATGGATGGAATGATGTACGGAAGTATGAATGCATGGATGTATGGCTGTCTGCATGTATGGGTGTATGGATGTATGGATATATCGAATGATGGACGTACGAATGGATGCATTTATTGAAGTATGGACGTGGGGATGTATGGATGAATGTATGTATGTATGGATGGATGTATGGTTGGATGGATTTATGGATGGTTGGATGGGTGGGTGGATGTATGGATGTATGCATGGACGTATGTATGGATGCATTAACGGATGTATCTATGGATGTATGTATGGATGAGTGTATGGGTGTATGCATGGATGTATGGATGTATGTATCGCCGTATGTATGGATAAGTATGTATGGATGTATGCATGCATGGATGTATGGATGTATGGATGTATGGACGTATGGATGTACGGATTTATGGATGAGCGGGTGTATGGATGTATGGATGTATGGATAGATGGATGTACGTATGGATGGATGTATGGATGGATGTATGTATTAATGTATGGACGTTTGTATGTATGGATGTATGAATGTCTGGCCGTATATGCGTTATGGATGTACGGATGTATGTATGCATGGATGTTTGTATGTAAGAATATATGGATGTACGGAGGCATGGATGTATGGATGTGTGGGTGGACGAATGGATGGGTGAATGGACGGAAGAATGGATGTATGAGATGGATGCATGTAAAGATGGATGTACGTATGGATGTATGTACGGATGGATGGTTGGAAGGATGGACCGATTTATGGATAGATTGAGGTATGGATGAACGGATGTACGAATGTATGGATGTACGGATGTATGGATGTATGGATGTATATCTGTATGGATGTTTGGATGGGTGGATGTATGAGTGGATGGATGTATGGATCGATGGATGTATGGATGGGTGGTTGAATGGCTGGATGGCTGTATGGAACGATGGGTGTATGGATGGATGAATGTATGGATTGATGGCCGTAAGGTTGGATGGTTGTATGGATGGATTGATGTATGGTTGGACGGATGTACGGATGAATGGATGTATGGATGGATTGA
>NW_016909049.1:9043-13428 GCF_001483705.2 Eufriesea mexicana
GATGGGTGGGTGGATGGTCGTATGTACGGATTTGTGTATAGATGTATGTGTGGATATATTTACTGATGTATCTACGGATGTACGTATGGTTGTGTGTATGGATGTATGCATGGGTGTATGGATGTATGTATGGACGTATGTATGGATGTACATATGGATGGATGCGTGCCTGGATGTATGGATGTGTGGATTGATGGGTGTATGGATGTATGGACGTGCGGGTGGATGGAATTATGGATGTATGGAAGCATGAATGTATGGATGTGTGAATAGATGGATGTATGGATGGATGGATGTATGGATGTATGGATGTATGTATGTATGCATGTATGGATGTATGCATATATGAATGTATGGATGTAAGAATGTATGGATGTATGCTTGTATGGATGTTTTGATGTATGGATGTATGGACGTATGGATGTACGTATTTATGGATGTACAGGTGTATGGATTTATGTATGGTTGGATGGAAGTATTGATGTATCTTTGAATGTATGGGTGGATGCATGCATGGATGTGTGTATGGATGCATTTACCGATGTATCTATGGATGTATGTATGGATGAGTGTATGGGGGTATGCATGGATGTATGGATGAAAGTATGTATGAATGTATGCATGAATGGTTGTATGGATGTATGGACGTATGGACTTATGGATGTACGAATTTATGGATGTACGGGTGTATGGATGTACGGATGGATGTATGGATGTATTGATGTGCGTATGTATGTATGTATGGATGTATGGATCTATGGATATATGCATGTATGGATGTATGTATGTATGGACGTATGGATTTAAGAATGTATGGATGTATGCATGTATGGATGGATGGATGTATGGGTGGATGGATATTTGGATGTATGTATGGACGTATGTATGGATGTACGTATGGACGGATGAGTGCATGGATGGATGGATTTGTGGATGTATGGATGTGTGGATGTATGGATGTATGAATGGATGGACGTATGGATGGATGGATGCATGTATGTATGTATGTATGAATGGATGTATGGATTTAAGAATGTATGGATGTATGCATGTATGGATGTATGGATGTATGGACGTATGGATGCACGAATGTACGTATGTATGGTTGTGTGGATTTATGGACGGACGGATGGATGTATGGATGTATGGATGTATGGATGGATGAATGGATGAATGGATGTGTGGATGTATGTATGGATATATGTATGTATGTATGTATGGTTGTATGGATGTATGGATGGATGGATTTATGGATGTGTGGGTGGAAGAATGGATGGGTGAATGGACGGAAGAATGGATGTATGTCTGCATGCTTGTATGGATGAATGTATGGATGGATGTATGGATGGATGCATGCATGGATGTGTGTATGAATGCATTTACGGTTGTGTCTGTGGATATATGTATGGATGAGTGTTTGGGGGTATGCATGGATGTATGGGTGAATGTATGTTTGGATGTATGCATGTATGGATGTATGGATGTATGGATGTATGGACGTATGGATGTACGAATTTACGGATGTGCGGGTGTATGGATGTATGGATGCATGGATGGATATATTGATGTATGTATGGATGTATGGATGGATGGATGTATGGGTGTATGTATGGATGTCTGTATTGATATGTGTATGGATGTATTTACGGTTGTATGTAAGGATGTATGTATGGACGTATGTGTGGATGAATGTATGGGTGTATGTATGGATGTCTGTATTGATATGTGTATGGATGTATGGATGGATTGGATGGATTGGTCGGTGGATGTAAGGATGGATGGATGTATAGTTCGATGGATGAATGGATGGGTGGACGTGTGGAGGGACGGATGTATGGAAAGATGGATGTATGGATGGATTTTTGTGTGGATGAATGCATGTTGGGATGGATTGATGTATGAAGGGACGGATGTACGGATATATGGATGTACGGACGTGTGTATGTATGGATGTGTGGGTGCATGAATGGATGGGTGGATGGACTGAAGCTTGGGTGAAGGGATGGGACGATGTACGGATGCATGTATGGATGGATGGGTGTATGGATGGATGGATGTGTGGATGTATGGGTGAATGTATGGATGTATGAATGCATGTATGGATGTAATTGAAGATATATGTATGGATGTATGTATGGATGTATGGATGGATGGAAGCATCAACGGTTAGAAGTACGGATGGTCGGATTTATGGACGTATTGATGTGTGGATGTATGGATGCATGGATGGATTGTTGTGTGAACGGATGCATGGATGGATGGATGGGTGTATGGATGGATGGATGTATGGATGTATGGATGAATGTAGGCATGTATGTATGATCGTATGTATGAATGTAGATAAAGGTGTATGTATGGATGTATGTACGGATGTATGTATGGATACGTCTATGGACGTATGTATGGATGTATTTATGGATGTTTGTATATATGAGTGTATAGGCGTATGCATGGATGTATGGATGTACGTATGGATGGATGAGTGCACTGATGGATGGATTTATTGTTGTGTGGTTGTGTGGATGTATGGATGTATGAATGTATGGCTGTACTTGCGTTATGGATGTATGGATGTATGTATGCATGGATGTATGGATGTACGAATGTATGTACGTACGGAGGCATGGATGTATGAATGGTTGGATGTATGGATGGATATGTGTATGGATCGATGGATGTATGAGTGGGTGGTTGTATGGATGGGTGCATGTATGGAAGGATGTGTGTATGAACGGTTGGATGTATGGATGGATGGCCGCATGGATGGATGGATGTATGGATGGATGGAGGTTTGGACGGACGGATGTACGGATGTATGGACGTATGTATGCATGTATGTAAGGATATATGTACGGATGTATGTATGTATGTATGGATGGCTGTATGTATGGGTGTATGTATGTATGTACGTATTGATGTATGTATGGATGTATGGATGAATGTATGTATGGATGGATGGATGTACGGTTGGATGGGTTTATGGATGGGTGGATGGGTGGATGTATGTATGGATGCATGCATGGACGATTGTATGGATGCATTAACGGATGTATCTATGGAAGTATGTATGGATGAGTGTATGGTTGTATGCATGGATGTATGGATGTAAGTATGTATGGATGTATGCATGTATGGTTGTACGGATGTATGGATGTATGGACGTATGGATGTACGAATTTACGGATGTGCGGGTGTATGGATGTATGGATGGATGGATGGATATATTGATGTATGTATGGATGTATGGATGGATGGATGGTTTGTTGGATGGACGTATGGATGGAGAGATGTATGGATCGATGGACGTATGGATGGGAAGGTGTGTGGATGGATGAATGTATCGAAGCGTGGACGTATGGATGGATGGATGTGCGGATGGATGGATTTTTGGATGTATGGATGCATGAATGTTTGGATGTATGAATGAATGGATGTGTGGATGGATGGATGTGAGGATGTATGGAAGTATGGAAGTATGCGTGTATGGAGGTATGTATGTATGAATGTATGGTTGTAAGAATGTATGGAGGTGTGCATGTATGGATGTATGGATGTATGCATGTGTGGACCTATGGATGTACGATTTTACGGATGTACGGATGTATGGATGTAAGAATATATGGATGTACGGACGCATGGATGTATGGATGTGTGGGTGGACGAATGGATGGGTTAATGGACGGATGAATGGATGTATGTATGCATGCTTGCATGGATGAATGTATGGATGGATGTACGGATGGATGCATGCATGGATGAATGTATGGATGCATTTGCGGATGTATCTACGGATGTATGTATGGATGAGTGTATGGGTGTATGCATGGATGTGTGGATGTAAGTATGTATGGATGTATGCATGTATGGGTTATGAATGTATGGATGTATTGACGTATGGATGTACGAATCTATGGATGTACGGGAGTATGGATGTATGGATGGATGCATGGATGTATTGATGTATATATGTATGTATGTATGGATGAATGGATTGGTGGATGGATGTATGGATGGATAGATGTATGGATGTATGGGTGGATGGATTTATGGATGTGTGGTTCTATGAATGTATGGATGGATGGATGTATGGGTGGATAGATGTATGGAAAGAAGGATGTATGGATGGATGTATGGATGGATGAATGGTTGTGTGGACGGATTGATGTATGGATGGATTGAGGTATGGATGGACGGATGTACGGAGGTATGGATTTATGGATGTGTGGATGTATGAATATATGGATGGATGGATGTGTGGGTGTATATATGTATGGATCGATGGATGTATGGATGGGTATTTGTATGGCTCTATGGATGTATGGAAGGATGGGTGTATGGATGGATGAATGAATGGATTGATCGCCGAATGGATGGATTGTTGTATG
>NW_016909050.1:0-1451 GCF_001483705.2 Eufriesea mexicana
ATACATCCATACAACCATACATCCATACATGCATACATCCGTACATACTTACATACATACATCCATGCATACCGCCACGCACTCATCCATACACACATCCATATATACATTCGTAAATTCATCCATACATCCATTCATACAGCCATGCATACATACATGCATACATCCATACACTCATCCATAAAAGCATCCATACATAAATCCACTCTTCCGTCCATTCACCCGTCCATTCGTCCACCCACAAATCCATACATCCGTGCCTCCGTACATCCATATATTCTCACATCCACACATCCATGCATACAAACGTCCATACATTAATACATCCATCCATCCATACATCCATCCATCCATAAATCCACCCATCCATACATCCATTGTACCATACATCCATCCATCCATCCATACAAGCACCCGTCCATACATCCATCAATCCATACATCTATCCAACCATAAATCCATCCATACATTCATACATCCACACATACATAAGCCCATACATCCATACATCCATACAAACATACATACATCCATACATACGTCCATACGTACATCCATACATCCATCCATCCAAATATCCATCCACTCATACGTCCAGCCATCCATGCATCCATACATTCATACAACCATACATACATCCATACATACATCCATACATGCACCCATACATCCATCCATCCATACGCCCATCCTCTCATACAGCCATCCATCCATACATCCATACAGATATACATCCACACATCCATACATCCGTACATCCATACATTCGTACATCCATACATTCGTGCATCCACACATACACAAATCCATAAATCCATACGTCCATACATCCATCCATCCATCCATACATCCATTCATCCGTACATCCATACATTCGTACATACATACGTCCACACATCCATACATCCATACATGCACAAATCCATACCTTCTTAAATCCATACATTCATACATACGTACAACCATACATGCATACATCCATACACCAATACATACATCCATCCATCCATACATCCATGCATACAGCCACGCATACATCCATACATTCATCCATACAAGCATCCTTACATACATCCGTTCTTCCGTCCATTCACCCATCGATTCGTCCACCCACACATCCACAATTCCGTGCCTCCGTATGTCCATATATTCTTACATCCATACATTCATGCATACATACATCCGTACCTCCATAACGCAATTACGGCCATACATTCATACATCCATGCATACAGACGTGCATACATTAACACAGCCATCCATCCATACATCCATCCATCCATACATCCATCCATCCATACATCCATACATCCACACATCCATACATCCACAAATCCATCCATCCACACATCCATACGTCCACAAATCCATCCATCCATGCGCTCATCCATCCATACGAACATCCACACATACGTCCATACATCCATGCATACACCCATAAACTCATCCAT
>NW_016909051.1:0-403 GCF_001483705.2 Eufriesea mexicana
TTTTACGACTAATATCGTGGTGAACTATCTTTCTTGCGTAAATAAGACGGAAAGATTCTATTGATGTGCTATTGCCATTGCAATGCTACAGAATCTGGATGGAAAATTCAATTATATTGACATTTTCGACTAATATCGGGGTGAGCTAGCTTCCTGGCATAAGTATGGTGGAAAGATGCTATTGGCGAGCTATAGCCATTGCAATGCTGTAGAATCTGGCCGGAAATTTCAATTCTAATTACATTTTGGCTAATATCGTGGTGAGTTACCTTTCTCGCATAAATACGAAGGAAGGACCCTATTGGCGTGCTATAGGCTTTGCAATGCTATAGAATCTGGGTGGAAAGTTCAATTTCATTGACTTTTACGGCTAATATCGTGGTGAGCCAACTTCCTTGCATAA
>NW_016909052.1:0-2457 GCF_001483705.2 Eufriesea mexicana
GTATGGATGGACGTATTTATGAATGGATGCATTTATGGATGGATGGATGAATGGATGGATGTGAGGATGGATGAATAGATGCTTGGACGTATGTATTTATGGATGGATTTATGTATGAATGTGTGGATGTATGGATGTATGGATGTATGGATGTAACGATGCACGAATGTATGGATGTACGGGTTTGTGGATGTTTGGTTGTATATTTGTATGTATGCGTGGGTGGATGGTTGTATGTATTGATGTATATCTGGATGTATAGATGGATGGATGGATTGGTGGATGAATGTATGCATGTATGTATGTACGGATCGATGGACGTGTGGATGGGACGATGTTTGAATGGATGCAAGTATGGAAGGATAGATGTATGTCTGTATGCATGTGCGGGTGGCTGAATGGATGGGTGGATGAACTGAAGTGTGGGTGAATGGATGGGTGGAACAATGGATGCATCGATGGATGTAAGGTCGTATGTATATATGCATGTATGAATGGATATATGGATGTATGAATGTATGTATGTATGATTGTATGGATGTATGGTTGTATGGGTGTATGGATGTATGTGTGTATGTATGGATGTATGTGTGGATGTATGGACGTACGTAAGTATGGATGTGTGTATGGGTGTTTTTACGGATGTATGGATGTACGTATGGAAGTATGTATGGATGGATGGATGCATGGTTGGTCGGTTTTATGGATGTATGGATGTGTGGGTGCATGCATGTTTGGATGGATGTATGTATGGATGGGCGGATGTATGGAAGTATGGATGTATGGGCGTATGTACGAATGTATGTATGGTTGTGCGGATGTATCTATGTATGGCTGCATGGATCGATGGATGTATGGATGGGTGGACGAATGGATGGAAGGGTGTATGGAAGGATGGAAGTACGGTTGAATGTATGTATGGATGGATAGCTGTATGGATGGATGGATGTACGGATGGATGGAAGTATGGAAGGATGGGTGTACGGTTGGATATATGTATGGATGGATGGCTGTATGGATGGATGGATGTTTGCGTGGATGTATGTATGTACGTTTCTATGGATGTATGTATGTATGTATGGATGGATGTATGGAAGGTTGTGTGTATGGATGTATGTATGGACGAATGTATTTTTGTATGTATGGATATATGTATTGATGTATGTATGGATGTATGGATGGGTGGAAGGTTGGATTGTTGTATGGATGAATGGATCGATGGATGTTTGGATGGGTGAATGTATGGATGTATGGATGTTTGGATGTATGTATGTATGGGTGTATGGATGGACGGATGCATGTATGTACGCTTGTATGGATGTATGTATGTAAGTGTGTATGGGTGTATGTGTGGATGTATGGATGGATGTATGTATGGATGTGCGTATGGGTGTATGTATGGATGTATGTATGGTCTCATGGATGTATGTATGGGTGGATGGTTGTATGTTTGTACGGATTTATGGATGTATGGGTGTGTGCATGTATCGTTGTATATATGTACGAATATATGGATGTACGGATGTGTGGCTGTATGGATGTATATATGTAAGGATGTATGGATGGATGGATGTATGTATTGATGTATGTATGGATGTATGGATGGATGGATGTATCGATGGAAGAAGGTACGGATTGATGGATTTATGGATATATGGATGTGTGGATGTATGGATGCATGGATGGATGGTTGTGTGAACGGATGCATGAATGGATGGATGGGTGTATTGATGGATGGATGGATGGTTGTATGGATGAATGGCTGTATGGGTGAATGGATGTTTGGACGGATGGATGTATGGATGGATAGATGTATTTATCAATGTATGTATGGATGGGTGCCAGTATGTATGGAAGGATGTATGGTTCGATGGATGTATGGATGGGTGGATGTATGGATGGATGGATGTATGGAATGATGTATGTACGGATGGATGAATGTATAGATGGATGGCTTTATGTATGTGTGGATGTATTGTTGTATGGTTGTATGTATGTACGGATGTACGTATGTATGGATGTACGGATGAATGGATGTACGGACGTATATATGTATGGATGTATGGATGTATGGATGTATAGATGGGTGGATGTATGGTTGGATGTATGGGTGGATGGCGGAATATATGGATGGATGGATATATAGATGTAAAGATGTATTGATGCATGGGTGTAAGGATTTATGGATGTATGTATGGATGTATGTGTGGATGTATCTAAGGAGGAATGTATGGAGGTATGGATGAATGAATGTATGATGGTATGTATGGATGTATGTTTTGATGTATGTATGGATGTATAGATGGATGGATGGCCTGGTGGATGGTCGTATGTTTGGATGGATGTATGGATGAATGGATGTATGCATGGATGTATGTATGGATGTTTGTATGTATGTTTGTACGGATGTAATTATGTATGTATGGATGGATGTATGGAAGGATGTGTGTATGGATG
>NW_016909053.1:0-675 GCF_001483705.2 Eufriesea mexicana
CTCTCATGCTGAGACCACTATTGCTGCCCTCACCTGAGCTAAGCAAAAAAATTAGTGGATGGTTCGGCGCAGAAATGCCAAGGAACGCAGTGTACGGCACAAGAGTCGAAGCCACCCTACCCTGACATAACCAAGTGTAACATAGCCAAGCGTAACCTGACACAACCTAACGTGGTGCGACAACTATTGCTAGCCTCCCCAGAGACCAGCAGCGAGTGATACAGCACAGTAGTGCGAGTAGTCCATATAATAGCAGTGTGCTGAAGAAAAGTCAAGACTGTCCAAACATAACCCAAAGCAACCTAACCTAACCGAACACAATTTACCTCAGCCTAACGTGCTGCGACCACTGTGGCTGGTCTTCCAACATCCACGCAGGACATATGAGAGGAGAGTAGGGCGCAGAAATACACAGAAAAGGATTGTACAGCAAAAATGTCAATGCTATCCTATGCTATCCCCGTCAAACGCGTCGTAACCAAATGTAACGTGATTCAGCTTAACGTGCCGAGACCATCGCCGGCCACCCATGGCGAAGCAGAGTATACTAGAGCACAGTAGTGCGCAGAAATCCATCGGAAAGCAATGTATAGCATGAAAGTCGAAGCTATCCCAGCCAAACAGAACCAAACCTAACAAAGCCAAAGGCAACATGACTCAAAGTAACGCGCCGCG
>NW_016909053.1:8306-12372 GCF_001483705.2 Eufriesea mexicana
TGCGCTCTGCATTGATCTACTATACTCTGCTCGACTCTGTGGAGGCGAGCAATAGTGATCGCGACACGCTAGTTTGAGTTAGGTTAGGTTTGGTTAGGTTAAGTTAGGTTAAGGTTGGTTAGGGTAGCTTCGGCTTTCGTGCAGTAAACGGTTATTCGGTGCACTTATGTGATCTACTGTGCTCTACAACATTGCGCATGGATATGGGGGTGCAGGGAGCAGTGGTTGCTGCTCGTTATGTTGAGTTATGCTGCGGTTGGTTTGGTTAGATTATTTCAGGTTATGTTAAGATACATACGGTATTTGTGCTATTCGCCGCTATTCAGTGGGTTTCTGCGCTCTAATAAGCACTAATACGATCTGCTTGGCCAAGGGGAGGTCAGAAATGTTGGTCTCGTCACGTCATGGCTAGATACACTGCGTTTGGATAGGTATGGTAATGTTAGCTTATGTTAGGGTATGATTGATTTTTGAGCTGTGCACTGCATTGCGGTGGATATACGCGCTCTGCAGTGCTCTAGTATATTCCGCTTCGTCCTGGGGAGGCAAGGAGTAGTGGTCTCGGCACGATAGGTCCAGTTAGACTACGTTTGGATAGGTTATGATAGATTTGATTAGGTCTATATTGCCTTGACTTCGTGCTCTACACTGCGATTCTATGGATTTCTGGGCTCTACCCTCCTCTAGTGCGTTCTGCCCTTCTATGGGGAGGCCAGCAATGGTGGCCGCTGTACGTTAGTTCGAGTTATGCTACGTTTGGCTATGTCACGAATGGTTAGGTTAGTAGAGGGTAACTCCGACTTTTGTGCTGTACACTGCAATGCAGTCGATTGCTGGACTCCACTGTGCTCCAGTATATTCTGCTCGGCTCTGTGTAGCCTAGCAATAATGGTCTCTGCACGTTGGAATGTGTTATATTATGTTTTGTTGCGTTACGTTTGGTCATGTTAGGACAGCGTAGCTATGACTTTTGTGCTTTAAATTGGCATTCTGTTCACTTCTGCGCTCTGCTGTGCTGTAAAATGTACTGCTTAGCTCTGGGGATGACAGCAATTGTGGTCTGGGCGCATTAGGGTCTGTCAGCCTACGATCGGATGGGTAATGTATCGTCACGTTTGGTTAGTATATCTTTGACTTTTGTGTTTTACACAGCGTTGCGGCGGATTTACCTGCTCTGCTGTACTCTGCTGTAACCAGTTTGGCCCCGGGAGATCAGGGACAGTGGTCGCGGCGCGATAGGCTTTGTTACATTACGTTTGGTTTGCTTAGGTTAAGTTACGTTTGGTCAGGATGGGTTTGACCTTTGCGCTATACACGGCTATTCGGTAGCTTCCTGCGCCCGACTATGCCCTAGTATGCTCTGCTTCGCTCTGAGAATGACAGCAGTAATGGCCTCGGCACATTAGATTGGTTTAGGCTACGCATGGATATGTTATGACAACTACGGTTAGGTGTGGATAGCCATGGTTTCGGCCTATACACTGCCATTATGTAGACTTCTGCGCTCTGCTGTGCCCTAATATGTTCCGCTTGGCTCTGTGGAGGCCAGCTATAGGGGCCCCTTCTCGTTAGGTTTAGTTATTCTACGTAAGGTTAGGCTTGGTTAAGCCACGTTAGGTTTAGGTACCCTTGACTTTTGCGCTAGGAACTGCTATTTCGTGGCTTCCGGGCCTCTACCCTGCTCAAGTGTATTCCGCTTGGCTCTGGGGAATCCAGCAATAATGGTCTCCGTACGTAAAGATAATTTCGGTTGCGTTCGGTTATATTGCGTTTGGATAAGTAAAGATAGGTTAGCTTTGACATTTGCGCTATACACTGCTATTCGTTGGATATCTACGCTCTGCGCCGCACTGCAATGCTCTGCTCGACTCCGGGGTGGACAGTAATAGCGGTCGCGTCCGGATAGTTTGTGTTAAGTTATGTTTGGTTATGTATGGTTAGGCTAAGTTTAGTTAGGATAGCTTTGCCATTCGTGCCATACACTGTCTCTCGGTGCATTTCTGTGATCTACTGAGCTGTACCGCTTTCTGCTTGGTTCAGAGGAAGCCAGAAGCAGTGGCGTCGGGAAGTTATGTTGAGCTATGCTACGTTCGGATATGTTTGGTTAGGACGTGTTAGGTAGGGATATTTACGGCGTTTGTGCTGAACATTGCAATGCGGTGGATTTCTGCGCTTTGCTGTGCTGTAGTATATTCTGCTTGGCACTTGGTTGGCCAGCAATAGTGGTCTCGGCACGCTAGGTTGAGTCATGCTACGTTCGATATATTAAGTTTGGTATGTTAGGGCAGTATAGTTTAGACTTTTGTGCTATAAAATCCTATCAACGAAATAATGCGCTCTACTCTGTTCTCAAACATTCTGCTTGGGTCTGTGGATGTCA
The DNA here is from genome assembly GCF_001483705.2 of Eufriesea mexicana. Lineage (NCBI taxonomy): Eukaryota > Metazoa > Arthropoda > Insecta > Hymenoptera > Apidae > Eufriesea > Eufriesea mexicana. The sequence continues at coordinate 10,687 of NW_016909053.1, forward strand.
GAAAGAGTAGTCTCCTCACGTTAGTTTCTGTCAGTTTACGATCGTTTGGCTAGGTTACGTTAAGCTCGGCCAGGTAAATAAGACTTTCGTGCTGTACACTGCAACTCGGAGTATTCCTGCGCTGTAATGTGCTCTACGTAATCATGCTTAGTCCTCTGAATGCCAGCAATATTCATCTCGGCACGTTAGGTTGGGTTATGTTACGTTTGGCTAGCTTAGGTTGGGTTAAGATCGGTAACGGTAGCTGACTTTCGCGCTATACACTGTTATACGCTGTATTTCTGCAATCTACTGCGCTTTACCATATTCTGCATGGCTATGGGGAGGCCACGAGAAGTGGTCGTTGCAAGTTATGTTGAGATATGCTACGTTCGGTTTGGATAGGTTAGGTCAGGTTATGCTAGGGTATCTACGGCTTTCATGCTCTTCACTGCAATGCGGCGGATTGTTGCGTTATGCTTTCCCCTAATATGTTCTGCTTGGCTCTGCGGAGGAGAGCAGTAGTGGTGGCGGCATGTTTGTATGCGTTTGGCTAAGTTTGGTAGTGTTACGATTAGTTATGTTAGGACAGGGTGCCTTTGATTTTTGTGCTGCATACTGCTTTTCGGTGGATTTTTCCGTTCTACTACGCTCTAATATGCACTGCTTTGCTCCGGGAAGTACAGAAATGGAGGCCGCGACGTGTTTTGCTCGGTTAGGTTACATTTGGTTAGTTTACGTTGGCATGGTTAAGGCTTGGGTGCCTTTATTCTTCAGCTGTACACTGCGATTCTATTGATTCCTGCGCCCTAGTCTCCTATAATAGTTCTTCATAGCCTCGGGGAGACCAGAAATACTGGTATAGATACGTTGGGTTTGAATTGGTTGCGCTTGGCTTGGTAAGGTTAGGCCAGGTTAGGTTAGGTAATCCCTTACTTTTCTGCATTACGCTTCAATGCGGACGTTTTCTGCTCTGTACTGTGTTCTAGCATATTCTGCTGAGCTCTCGGTGGTCAGCAATACTGGTATAGGCACGTTAGGTTTGGTTAGCGTACGTTCGGTTACGTTCGGAGCGGATAACTTTGACTTTTGTGCCCTGCACTGCTAATCTGTGGGCTTCAGCTCTCCTCATTCCTCTGTTATACTATGCTCGACTATGGGGTCTGCAGGATGAGTGTTCCTGGCTCGGCAGGTTGAGTTATGTTTCGTTCCGTTATGCTGAGTTGGGCTTGGTTTGGCTATGATTCGTTCGTCCATTGCGGTAGACTCAGTTATTCGTTGGACTTCTGTGCCCTACAGTGCTCTTGTATGCTATACTCGGCTCTTGGGAGGCCAGCAATAGTGGAAGCGTCACGTTAGTTTGCGCCATGTTTCTTTTGGTTATGTTAGGAATGGTTAGGTTCGGAGAGGATAGTTTTGGCTTTTGTGCTATAAAATGCTACTCGATGGACTTTCGGGCTCCACTGTGCCTCAGTATGTTCTGCTTGGCCCTGTGGATGCCAGTAATGGAGGTCTCGGCGCGTTAGGCATGCTATATGGTACGTTGGGCTGGGTTAAGTTTGATTAAATTAGGATAGGATAACTCCGATTTTTGAGCTATACACTGATATTTGGAGGATTTCTGCGCTCCTGATTGCTCTACTATGTTCTGCCCAACTCTGGGGAGGCCAGCAATAGAGGTAGTGGCGCAAAATATTGTGCTAGGCT
>NW_016909053.1:12919-18908 GCF_001483705.2 Eufriesea mexicana
CACTGCTACTCGGTGGATTTCTGCGATCTTCAGTGCTCTAATTCGTGCTGCCTGGCTCTGGAGAGGCAAGCAATAATGGTGTCGGCTCGTGACCCTTTGTTAGTCCACGTATGGTTAGGCCAGGATAGTAGAGGTGATGTTAGGGCGTCTTTGGCGTTTGTGTTATCCGCTCCCGTTTGGTCGCCATCTGCGCTCCACTGTGCTCTAGTGTATTCTGCGTGGCTCTGAGTACTCCGGTAATAGTGGAATCGACACTTTATGCTAAGTTATTTTACGTGTGGTTTTATTACACTTGGATAGGTTAGGATAGTGTAGCTTCGACGTTTGTGTTATGCACCTCTATTCGCTGGATTTCTGCGACATATATTGCTCTGCTGTACCTCTGCTCCTCTCTGGGGAGGCCAGTAGTGGTGGTGTCGCACATTTGTTTTAGTTAGGCTATGTTTGGTTTTGTTACGTTTGGTTAGGGTAGTGGAGGGTATCTTAGAACTTTGTGCTGTACACTGAAATGCGGTGGATTTCTGAGCTCTACTGTGATCTAGTATGTTCTGCTTGGCTCCGTTGAGGCCAGTGAGAGCGGTCCTGCCGAGTTAGGTTGGTACGTGCTACGCCTGATTATGTTACGTTTGCTACGGATAGGTTCGAATAGCTTCGTCTTCCCTGCTATACACTGCGATGATATGGATTTCTTCCCTCCACTCTCGTCTATTATTTTCCGCTTTGCTCTGGGGAGGCCAGGAATAGTGCTCCCGTCAAGTTAGCTTTATTTTGGCTACGTTTGGTTGTGTTACGTTTGGTTAGGTTAGAATATTATAGGTCAGACTTTCGTGCTGTACACTGGTATCCTGGGGACATATTCTCTCTACTGTGCTCTAATATCCTCTGCTAGGCCCTGCGAAGGCCAGCAATACTGGTCTCGGCGCGATAGGTTGAGACGTGTTAGGTTAGATTGGGCTATGCTAGGTTGGGTTAAGTACGGATGGCTTTGACTTACGCCGTTTACACCGTTATGCGGCTGATTTCTGCACTCTACTGTGCTCTAATATATTCTTCTTCTCTCTTGGGAGCCCAGGAATGGTGGACTCGTCTCATTTGGTTGAGTCATATTACGTACTGCTTGGTTAGGGTAGGTCAGGGTTAGATACGATGGCTCCGACGTTTGTGCTATACACAGCCCTTCGGTGTATTTCTACGCTCTACTGGGCTCTAGTATATTCTGCTTGGCAATGGTGGGCCAGCAGCAGTGCTCCTGGCACGATAAGCAGAGTTAGGTTGCGTTTGGTTACGTTACGTTTGGACACGTTAGGATACTGTGGCTTTGACCTTTGTGCTATACACTGCTCTTCGTGTGCTTCTGTTCTCTACACTGCTCTACTCCCGGGATGCCAGCAATAGAGGTCACTGCACGGTAGGTTGTGTTAGAATACGTTCGGTCAGGGTTAGGTTATGTACCGTTATGTTAGCGTAGCTATGACATTGGTGCTATACACTGCTATTCTATGGACCTCTGCGCTATACTGTGCGCTATTACACTCTAGTTGTGTCTGGGGACGCCAAATACTGGTCGCGGTATATTTGGTTGGGTAACGTTCAGTTCGGTTAGTAGGGTATGTTTGGGATAGCTTTAACTTTTTCGCTATACACTGCTATTCAGGCGATTTCAGCGTCCTACATTGCTCTGACATACTCTGCTTGGCTCTCATGAGGCCAGCAGTTGCGGTCGTGGCATCCCAGGTTCGGTTACGTTACGTTCGGTTATGTTACGTTTGGCTAGGTTAGGACATGATAGCTATGACTTTTGTGCTGTACGGCGCCGTTCGGTGGATTTCTGCGCTCTATTCTGCTCCAATACGCTCTGCTTGGCAATGGCGATGCCGGCGATGGTGGTCTCGGCACGTTTGGTTGGGTTACGTTAAATATGGTTAAGATAGGTTAAGCTGGGTTTGATTAGAATTGTGATGACTTTCGCGCTATACACAGTTATTCGGTGGATTCCTGCTCTCCACTGTGCTCTATCCTAACCTGCTAGACACTGGGGATCACAGCAATATCTTTCGCAGCACGTTGCGTTGATTTCTGTTACGATAGGTTAGGTTCTGTTAGTTTGGGTTAGGTATGCATATCTTTAACGTTTTGCTGTAGACTGCGATTCCATGGATTTCTGGGCCATTCACACCTTCAGTATGCTCCGCCTAGCCCTGGGTTAAACTGGGATATCTATGACCTTTTTGCTACGCACTGCAATTCTATGGTCTCCTGCGCCATATTGTGCGCTATCATGCCCATCTTGTCTCCGGGGACGCCAGAAATTAGTGTTCGCGGCACGTTAGGCTGAGTTATGTTACGTTTGGTTAGATATGGCTAGGTTAGGTTTGAATGCGATAGCTTTGACTTCTGTCTTTGCACTTCTATGCGTTTGACTTTTGAGCTCTACTGCGCTCTAGTATGCTCTGCTTGGCTGTGGGAGGGGGGGGGAATACAGGTCTCGGCTCATTAGGCTTAGTTATTCCACGTTTGTTTCCGTTAAGTTAAGACATGTTAGGTTAGGACATCTTCGGCTATTGTGCTGTACACTGCAGTACTGCGGGTAGCTAAGTTCTAGGGTGCCCTAGTATATTCTACTTAGCTCTGGGGAGGCTAACAATGTTGGTCTCGGCACGTTGTATTGAGTTAAGATACGTTCGGTTGTGTCACGTGTGGTTACGTTAGGACAGGGAACATTCGACTATTGTGCTATGCACTGCGATTCAATGGACCTCTGCGATCTACCCTCCTCTAATACGTTCTACTTAGCTTTGGGGGGAAGCTATATAGGTCCCGGTGCGTCAATATGAGTTAGGTTGCGCTTGGTTACGTTACGTTTGGTCAGGGTAGGAGAGGATAGCTTTGACTTTTGTGCTATAGACATCTATACGGTTGATGTCGGCGCTCTTTTTTGCTCTAATGTGTTCTCTCTCGCTCTCGGGAGAACAGAAGTAGAGGTAGCGGCTCGTCTGTTTGAGATATGCTACGCAATGATTGGTTTGAGTAGGCTTAGTTTGTTTAGAATGGCTTCGACGTTTGTGCTACACACTGCGATTCGGAGCATTTCTGCGCTCTACGGCGCTCTGATATGCTCTGCTTGGCATCGTAGGGTACAGCAATTGTGCGTTATAATGATGTAGGTTGGGTTTGGTTATGGTACTATTGTATACGTTAGGAATGGTACATTACCTTTTGTGTTTCACACTGACGTTCTTGGTGCCTTCGGATCTCTACAGTGATCTAACACTTTCTGCTTGACATTGGGGATGTCAGCAATACTGTTTGTGGCACGATAGATGGAGTCATGTTACGCTTGGTAATGTTAGGTTAGGTTAGGTATGGCTGCGATAGCTTTGGCTTTTGTGCTATGCGCTGCCATTTGGTGGATTTCTGCGCAATACTGTGCTCTAATATTTTCTGCTTGGCTCTGGTTATGCCAGCTACAGATGTCTCGTCTCGTTAGGTTTAGTCATTCTGCGTTTGAATAGGTTAGGTTTGGTCTGGTATGGTTGGGTTTACCTCGACTTCCGTGCTATACGCTGCTATTCGGTGGATATCTGCGGTCTACATTGATCTAATATACTCTGCTCTACTCTGGGGTAGGAAGCAATATTGATCTCGTCACGTTATGTATAGAGAAGCTACGTTTGTATAGGCAAGGTAAGGTCAGGTTATGTCAGGATATATTTGACTTATGCGCTATACACTGCAATGCGGTGGATTTCTGCGCTCTACTGTGCTCTAATATGCGCTGCATGGCCCTGTGGAGGCCAGGGATTGTGGTCTCGGCACGTTAGGTTGTGTTTTGTTACGTTAGCTTAAGGCATGCTTGTTTGGATTAGGTTTGGATAGCTCTGACTATCTTGGCATGTACTTCTCTTCGGTGAATTCCTGCTCTCTACTGTGCTCGACTACACCCTGCTCGACTCTGGAGAGGCCAGCAGTAGCGGTGGTTGCACGTTGAGTTGATCTACGTTACGTTTGGTTCCGTCACTTTTGGTTTGGTTAGGAGAGGACAGCTTTGACTTTTGTGCTTTACACTGCATCGCGGCGGATTCTGCTCCCTACTGTGCTCTAGTATGCTCCGGTTGGCTCTGTCGATGACATACACTGCTATCCGCTGGTTTTCTGCATTTTACCGTGCTCCCGTATGTTCTGCATGGCTCTGGTGTGACCAACAGTAGCGGTCTCGTCACCTTAATTTGAGTTAGGTTACGCACGTCTACGTCACGTTTGGTTAGGTTAGGACATGACTCCTTCGACTTTTGAGTTATAGACCGCATTGTGGTGTATTTCTGCGCTCTACTGTGCTCTAGTGCATTCCGCCTGGCTCTTAAGGGCGCGGCAATAGAGGTCACGTCACGTGAGGTTGAGATAGGTTACGTTCGGTTACGTTAAGCTTTGTTACGTTAGGATAGCATAGCTTTGACTTATGTGCTGTACACTGCTACTCGATGGGTTTGTGCGCTTTTCAGTGCTCTAATATCCTCTGCTTGGATCAGGGGAGGCCAGCAATAGTGGTCGTGGCACGTTATGTCGAGATGGACTACGGATCGATAGGTTATGTTAGCTTGGATTAGGTTTGGATGTCTTTGACTTTTCTGCTGTACACTGCGATTCTATGGATATCTGCACACTGCGCTCCTCTAATAGGTTCTGGTCGGCTCCACGAAGGCCAGCAATAGTGTTCGCGCCACGTTAGGCTCAGTTAGGTAACGTTCGGTTATCTTACGCTTTGTTAGGTTAGGATATGGTAGCCTCGAATTTTCTGCTGTACACTGCTATTCGGTGGATTTGTGCGCTCTACTATGCTCCAATATGTTCTGCTTCGATCTGGGGAGGGTACCAACTGTGTTCGCGGCACATTATGTTGTGATAGGCTACGTCTCGTTTGGTTATGTTGTGTCAGGTTATGTTGGGATATCTTCGACCTTTGTGATATACGCTGCAATTTGGCGGCCTTAGGCATTCCACTGCGCTCTACTGCATACTGTTCGGCTCTGGATAGGCCAGCAGCAGTGGTCTCGGCACGATAGCTTGAGATAGGCTCCGTTTGGATGGTTATGTTGGCTTATGTATGGTTTGAGATGCTTCGATTTTTCTGCTATAAACTGCGATTCTGTGGGTGTCTGCGCAATACTTTCCTCTATAATGCGGTGATTGGCTCTGTGGAGGACAGCAATAATGGTCGCGGCGTGTTTGGTAGAGTCATGTCACGTTTGGTCGGGTTACGTTTGGATACGCTTGGTTAGGATAGCTTTGACCTTTGTGACGTGGCATCCCAGGTTCGGTTACGTTACGTTCGGTTATGTTACGTTTGGCTAGGTTAGGACATGATAGCTATGACTTTTGTGCTGTACGGCGCCGTTCGGTGGATTTCTGCGCTCTATTCTGCTCCAATACGCTCTGCTTGGCAATGGCGATGCCGGCGATGGTGGTCTCGGCACGTTTGGTTGGGTTACGTTAAATATGGTTAAGATAGGTTAAGCTGGGTTTGATTAGAATTGTGATGACTTTCGCGCTATACACAGTTATTCGGTGGATTCCTGCTCTCCACTGTGCTCTATCCTAACCTGCTAGACACTGGGGATCACAGCAATATTTTTCGCAGCACGTTGCGTTGATTTCTGTTACGATAGGTTAGGTTCTGTTAGTTTTGGTTAGGTATGCATATCTTTAACGTTTTGCTGTAAACTGCGATCCTATGGATTTCTGCGCGCTATTCTCCTCTAATCAGTTCTGCTTGGCTCTGAGGAGGCAAGCAATAGTGGTGGCGGCACGTTTGGTTCAGCATCGTTACGTTCGGTTAGTTTATGTTGGCTTGGTTAAGGCTAGGGTAGCTTCGATTTTTCTGCTGTAGACTGCGATTCTATGGATTTTTGGGCCATTCACACCTTCAGTATGCTCCGCCTAGCCCTGGGTTTAGCTGGGATATCTATGACCTTTTTGCTACGCACTGCAATTC
>NW_016909054.1:0-533 GCF_001483705.2 Eufriesea mexicana
TAGTCGAAAATGTCAATATAATTGAATTTTCCGGCCAGATTCCACAGCATTGCAATGGCTATATTACGCCAAAATTATCTTTCCACCATACTTATGCCAGAAAGCTAGCTCTCCACGATATTCATGGAAAATGTCAATAAAATTGAAGTTTCCAGCCCGATTCTGCAGTATTGCATTGGCTATAGCTTGCCAATATAATCTTTCCTCCTTGTTTATGCAAGAACGTTAGCTCACCACATTAGTCGAAAATGTCAATAAAATTGAACTTTCCAACCAGATTCTACTGAATTGCAATGGCTATAGCACTCCAGAAGGATCTTTCCTCCTTATTTATGCTAGAAAGTTAACTAGCTAGAAAGTTAACTAACCACGATATTAGTCGAAAATGACAATGAAATTGTAATTTCCGTCCTAATTCTACAGCATTGCAATGGTTATAGTACGCGAAAGGTACCTTTCCTCCATACTTTTGCCAGGAAGCTAGCTCACCACGGTAATAATGGGAAATGTCAATAAAATTGAACTTTCCAGCC
>NW_016909055.1:0-12535 GCF_001483705.2 Eufriesea mexicana
GCCGATAACCATAGGGCCGCAGGGTAGAGCAAAAAAGTCAAAGTTACCCATAATAGACCCAAAGAAACTTAAACTGACCGAACGTGACCCAACTCAAGCTAACGTGCCGCGGTCGCTGCTGCTGCCCTCCCCAGAGGGAGTCAGAGGGTATAAGATTGCAGTAGGGCGCATAAACCATCTGATTGACAGTATAGAGTACAAAGGTGGAATGTAACCTCTCATAACATAACCAATCGTAACATTACCAACCGTGACATAACTCAACGTAACGTGACGCGTCCGCTATTGCTGGACTCGCCAGAGCCAAAAAGAACATAATAGAGAACAGTAGAGCGCATGGATTCAACGAATGGCAGTGTAGAGCACAAATGTCAAAGCCATCCTAACAAAACCTACACTATCCCAACCTAACCTAACCTAACCACAATTCCTGACCTGCCTGGAGCAAAGCAGAACATCTTAGGGCACACTAGTGCGCAAAAATCCACCGAATAGTCGTGTACAACGCAAAAGTTGTAGCCACACCTTCCTAACCTAACAAATCGTAACACAGCCCAACCTAATATAACTCAAAATAACGTGCCGCGACCACTATTACCGGGCACCCCAGATTCGTGCATAGAATAGAAGAGCACAGTAGATCATTGAATTACAACTAATAACAGTTTGTAACGCGAAAGTCAAAGCTACCCTAATCAAACGGTACGTAACATTACCGAAAACGTATTCTAACTCAGCCCAACGTGCCGCTACGACTATTGCTCACCTCCCGAGAGTCAAGCAGGGTATAGTAGCTCAGTGCAGGGGGCAAAAAACCGCCGCAGTGCAGTCTGTAGCTCAAAAGTCTAAGCTATCGCTTCTTATCCTAGCCAAACGTAACAGGACCAAACGCAACATATCTCACGCTAACGTGCCGAGAGCACTACTGCTGTCATCCCCATAGCCGAACAGGATATACTAGAGCACAGTAGGGAGGAGACCTCCACCGAATAGCAGTGGATAGCCCAAATCTGAAAGACATCCTAACGAAACTTAACCTACCCTAACCAGAGGCACCGTAATCTAACATGACCAAACGTGCCACGACCACAATTGCTGGCTGTCTCAGATACAAGCAGAGGCTAGTAGAGCAATACAAACTGCAGATATCGACAGAGTATCAGTGAATAGCACAATAGTCGAAAATATCATAATCAAACATATCCTAACCGAAGAAAGCCAAACGTACCATATCTGGACCCAACGTGCCGAGAAAACTGTTTCTCGCCACCCAAGAGACAACCAGAACATATTAGAGTAGAGTAGAGCGTTGATACCCACCGCATAGCAGTGTATTGCACAAAGGTCAAAGCTACCGTATCCCAAGCTGATCAACCGTAACATAACCGAACGTAACCAAACTCAATCTAACGTGCCGCAACCACTATAGCAGGCCTCTCCAGAACCAAGCAGAACATGTCAGTGAACAGGAAAACGCAGAAATCCAGAGAATCGCAGAATACAGTAAAGCTCAGTAGAGCGTAGAAGTCCTCAGTATAGCAGTGTATACCACGGAAGTCAAAACTGTCATCAGCTAACACAAACAATCATAACCCAACGAAACGTGCCGGGACCACCATTACTGGCTACCCCAGAGCCGAGCAGAAAGTATAGCAGTGTATACTACGGAAGTGAAAACTGTCATCACCTAACACAAACAAACATAACCCAACCAAAGATAGCCTAACACAACGAAACGTGCCGGGACCACCATTACTGGCTACCCCAGAGCCGAGCAGAGTATGGTAGAGCAATGCAGAGCGTAGAAGTCAGAGAAGAGCAGTGTATAGAACAAAAGTCAAAGATATCCTGACCAAACCTAACCTAACCTAGCCTAATCAACCGTAACGTAGTGCAACCTGACGTCCCGCCACGCCTATTGCGGGCGTCCACGAAGGCATGCAGAATACGATAGAGCACAGTGCGGCCCAGAAGTACGCCGAATAGCAGTGTTGAGCACTGGAGTCGAAGCTATCCGGACGTAACCCAAAACAACCTTACCAAACAAAACGTAATCCAGCTCAACCTAACGTGACACGACCAGTACTGCAGGCCTCCAAAGAGACAAGCAGTGTCTAGTAAAGCAATGCTGTGTACAGATGCCTGCCGAATAGCAGGGTGTAGAGCAAGAGTCATAGCTAACCTAACCAAACCTATCCTAACCCAGCCAAGGCAAGCGTAACACAACTCAACCTGGCGTGCCGAGACAACTGTTGCTGGCCTCTCCAGAGCCAGACGGAATATACTAGGGTACAGTAGAGCGCAGAAATTCACCGAACAGCATTGTACTGCACAAAAGTCGAAGGTATCCTCTCCAAACCTGACAAATCGTGTCATTAACAAACGTGACACGAGACAATCCAAGGTGAGGCGCCTATTTTGCTGGCCTCCCCAGGGCCAAGCAGAACATATTGGAGGGGGTGCGGCGCAGAAATCCATCGAATCGCTGTGTATAGCAGAAAAGTCGTATCTATCCAAGCCCAGACGAAACCAACATAACATAACGAAACGTATTTTAACTCAACGTAACGTGCCGCGACCACTATTTCTAGTATCCCAAGTGCCAAGCAGAGTACGCTAGAGCACAGTAGAGCCCAGAAAGCCACCAAGTAGCAGCGAATAGCACAGATGTCAAAGATAACCCAGCGCTACCTTCCCTAACCGGACATAGCCAAACGTAGAATAACTGAATCTAACGCGTCTAGACCACCATTGCTGTCCGCTCGATGGCCTGGCAGAGCGTATAGAGCACAGTAGAGCGCAGAAATCCACCGAAGAGCAGTGTATAGCCCAGAAGTGCGTGCTATCCCGTCGAAAACTCTCCAAACGTAACATAAGCTGACGTAACGTAACCCAAGCACTCGTGCCACGACCGCTACTGCAGGCCTCACGAGAGCTAACCAGAATACAGCAGAACAACGAAGAACGTGGAAATCCATCGAATAGTAGTATATGGCGCAAAAGTCAGTTCTATCCTGTCCTACCCTGACCGAACGTAACACAGCCAAACGTACCTTAAGCCAACGTAGCGTGCCGAGACCACAATTGCTGGTCTCCGCAAAGCGGGGCTGGATATGGTAGAGCACAGTAGAGCGTAGAAATCGACCTCATTGCAGTGAATAACACAAAAGGCAAAGATATCCATCCCAATCCTGTCTATGCCTAACCTAATCAAACGTAACGTAACACAATCCAACGCGCCGAGACCACCATTACTGGCATTACCATAGCCATGCGGGAAATATTAGTTCGCACTTGATCGCAGAAATCCGCCGAGCAGTAGTGTATATCACAAATGTCATAGCAATTATATCCTAACCCAACCAAGCGTAACCCAACCAAACGTGCCGAGACCTCAGTTGCTTGCATCCCCAGAACCAAGGAGAAAATATTAGAGGAGAGTAGAGCGCAGAAATCCATCGAATACCATTGTACAGCACACAAGTCAGCGCTAACCTTTCCTAAGCTAGCCAAACGTAACATAACCGAACGTAACCGAACTCAAGCTAACGGGCCGAGAACAATACAGCTGGCCTCCTCAGATACAAGCAGATCGCAGAAATCCACCGAATAGAAGTGTATAACACAAAAGACAAATCTACCCTATCTTAACCTAGCCAATCGTGAATCAAAAATACGTAACATAATTCAAACTAATGTGTCGAGACCACTATTGCTGTCTACGCCAGAGACAAGCAGAATATACTAGGGAACAGTAGAGAGCAGAAACCCGCCGCATTGCAGTGTATAGCAAAAAAAGTCAAAGTTAACAAATCTATTCATGAACCAACGTAAACTAACCAATCGAAGACTAACTCAACATAAGCTGCCGATACCACTATTTGTGGCCACCACAGAGCCAAGCGGAGCATGCTATTGCACAGTAGGGCGCACAAATCTATCGAAAAACTGTGTGTAGCACAAAAGTCAAAGCCATCCCATCCTAACCTGCCCAATCCTAACAAAACCATACGTAACCTATCTCAAACCAACGTGGCGCGACCACCACTGTCGGCCTTCCCAGAGACGAGCAGACATATTAGAGGAGACCAAAGCACAGAAATACATGGAATCGCAGTGTATAGCTGAGAAGTCGAAGACAACCTGGCATAACCCAAACTAACAGAACCTAACCAAAAGTAGCCTAACTAAACATGACGTGAAGAGACAAATACTGCTGCCTCCCCAGAGACAAGAAGAGCATACTATAGCACATTAGATCGCAGATATCCACCGAACAGCAGTGAGTAGCTCAAACGTCAATACAGCCTATCCTAACCAAGCGAAGCGTAACGCACACAAACGTAGCATATCTCAAACTAACGAGGCGAAACCGCTATTGCTGGCATCCACAGTGACATGCAGAATGAACTAGTGCACAGTAGGGCGCAGAAGTCCACCGTCTTGCAGTGAATAGCACAGAACTCGAAGCTATCCTAGACAAACTTAACCCAACCTAACCTAACCAAGCGTAACCTTACTCACCCTGACGTGCCACGACCGCCGTTGCTCGGCTCCGCAGAGTCGAACAGAGCATAGTAGTGCAATGTAGTGCGCAGAAACCCACCGAATAACAGCGTACGGCTCGAAAGTCAAAGCTATCCTAACCAAACTTAACCTAGCCTAACCTATTGAAACGTAACCAAACTAAGTCTGTCGTGCCACGACCACTATTGCTCGACACCCAAGAGTCGAGCGCAGTACTTTAGGGCAATGTAGAGCGCAGAAATCCAGCGAGTAGCAGTGTTCAGCTCAAAAGTCAAACGAATCCTTAACAAACCTTCCTAACCTACCGTAATCATGACATATATCAACCTAGCGTGCCAAGACCATTATTACTGGCCACCCCAGTGCCAAGCGGAACATATTACACCTCAGCAGAGCGCAGAAATCCACCGAATAGCAGTGAATGGCAGAAAGGACTAAGCTATTCTGTCCTAACGTAACCAAACTTGTCATACGCAAACGCAGCCTAACTGAATCTAACGCGCCGGGACCACTACTGCCGGCTCCCACAGAGGCAAGCAGAAAATATTAGATCGCAGTAGAAAGCAAAAGTTGGAGGATGGCAGTGTATAGCACAGAAGCCTAAACTCTCCTACCCTAAAATGACCAAACGTATCATAACCGCATGTAGCATATCTCAATACAATGTGCCGAGACCACTATTGCTGGGATCCACAGAGACAAACAGAATGTACTGGAGCACAGTAGGACGCAGAATAGCACCGCATTGCAGTTTATACCACAAAGGTCGAACATGCCCTGACCTAGCCTGGTCTTACCTAACCTATGCAAACGTAGTGTAACTAAACGTGACGTGACGAGACCAATATTGCTGACCTCCACAGAGCCGGGTAGAGCATACAAGTGCACATTAGATCGCAAACGCCCACCGAATGGCAGGGAATAGCAAAAAGGACAATGTAGCCTGTCCTACCCTAGCCAAACGTAACATACCAAAACGAAGCCTATCTCCACCTATAATGACGAGACCACTGTTTCTGGCTTCCACTGAGTCAAGCAGAATGTACTCGAGCGCAGTAGAGTGCAGAAATCCACCGCATTGCAGTGAATAGTGCAAAAGACGTTGATAACCTTACCAAACCTGGCCTAACCTAACGTAACTGAACGAAGCATAACTCAAAACGACGCTCAGTGGACACTGCTCCGGGCCTCCCCAGAGCCAAGCCGACAGTAGTAGAGAGCAGTAGATCACAGAAATCCGCGGAACAGCAGTGTAAAGCACACAAGTCGAAGTAGCCTATCCTAACGTAGCCTAACGTAGCATACCAAAACGTATCCTAACATGACTAGGATACTATTGCTGGACCCCACAGGGACCAGCGGAGCGTACTAGAGCAGAGTAGTGTGCAGAAATCCGCGGCATTGTAGTGAATAGCACATAGGCGGAAGATACACTGACCTAACATTACCTAACCTAAGCTGACAGTACGCAGCGTAACTCAAAACAGCGTGCCGCGGCCACTGCTGGTGGACTCCCAATAGCAGAATATTTTACAGCACAGTAGATCACAGGAATCAACCGTAGAGTAGTGTATAGCGCGAAAGTAATATCTATCCTAACAAGACTTTACGTATCTTAACCGAACTAAACGCAACTTAACTCAAGCTTCGTGCCACGCCCACTACCGCTCGCCTCCCCAGAGACGGTTGGAGTATAGCAGGTCAATGCCGAGCGCGGAAATAATCCGAATAGCAGTGTACAGCACAAAGGGCAAAGAAATCCTAGCCAAACCTTCCTAGCCTAGCCCAACGAAACGTAATATATCTCAATCAATCGTGACGAGACTTCTATCACTAGCCACCCCAGTGCCATGCAGAGCATATTAGAGCACACAAGGCCGCAGAAACCCACCGAATAGCAGTGTATAGCGCAAAAGTCAGTTCTATCCTGTCCTAACCTAACCGAACGTAACGCAGCCAAACGTAACTTAACCCAACATAGCGTGCCAAGATCACAACTACTGGTCTCCGCAAAGCAGGGCTGGATATGATAGAGCACAGTAGAGCGTAGAAATCGACTGCATTGACGTGCAAAGGACAAAAGTGAAAGATGCCCTAACCTAACCTTACCTAACCTATCCTACCAAACGTAGTGTAACTCAGCATAACGTGATGAGACAAACATTGCTGGACTCACCAGGGGAACGCAGAATAAATTAGAGCGTAGTAGAAAGCAGAAATCCACTGGATGGCAATTTATAGCACAAAAGTAAAGGCTACTGTGTCCTAATCAAACCAAATATAACATAAGCGAACGTAACATAACTCATACTATCGTGGCGAGACAAAAATTTCCGGCCTCCACAGAGACAAGCAGAATGTACTATGGCACAGCAGATAACAGAAATACACCGAAGAGTGCTGTATAGCACGAAGCTAAAGGCCATCTTATCCAACCTAACCTAACCTATCCTAAACAAACGGGACATAACTCAAACTAACGTGCCAAGAAAATTATTGCTCGCACCCGCAGAGTCAAGCAGAGTGTATTAGAGTAATGCTGAGCGCATAGATCCACCGAGTGGCAGTGTAGAGCACAAACGTCAAAGAAATCCTAACCAAGCCTTCCTAACCTTACGCAACGAACAGAAACCTATCCCAACCTAACGTACCGAGGCCACAATTACAGGCCACACCAGTGCCAAGCCGGAGATACTAGAGCACGGTGGAGCGCAGAAATTCGCCGCATCGCAGTGTAAAGAGCAAAAGTGAAAGATATCCAAACCTTACCTCAACCAAACTAAACTAACCAAGCCAAGCCCTACACAACATGTTGTGCCGAGACCACTGTTGCTGTCCACCACAGAGCCGAGCAGAACATATGAGGAGAGGAGAGGACAGGACAGGAATCTATAGAATCGCAGTGCACAGCAGAAAAGTCAAAGCTATACGAAACCTACCCTAGCTAACATAACATAATCTAACGTAGCCTGGCGCAATATAAGGTGCCACTATCGCCATTGCTGGCCTTCCGAGGGCCAAGCCGAAAATAGTAGTGCACAGATGAGTGCAGACGCCCGCCGAATAGCGGTGCGTGGTACGAAAGCAATGATATCCTAGCTGAACTTAACATATCCTATCCTAATCATACGTAACGGATCTCAAGCTATCTTTCCGAGGCCATGCAGAATGTATTAGGGTGCAGTAGAGTTCAGATATCCTCCGAATAAGGGTATATTTCACGATTGTCAAAGTAATCCTTGCCGAACTAATCCTCATCTGACCAAACCGATCGTAACATATCTCCGCCTATCGTGCAGAGACCACCGTTGATGTCCTGCCCACAGCAAAGCAGAAAGTATTGGGGCACAACAGAGCGCAGAAATACACCGAATATCAGTGTATAGTACAAAAGCAACAGCCATATTCTACTAATCTAACCGAGCGTAACGTGGGCAAGCCAAACCTATCTCAAACCAAGGCGCTGCGACCACTATTGCTCGCTTCCCGGAGCAGAGCAGAAGATACTAAAGGAGGGCAGAACGCAAAAATCCATAGAATCGAAGTGCATGGCAGAAAATGCCAAAGCTGTCAAAAGATAACCAATACTAACGTAGCGTAGGCAAACGTAGCATAAAAAAAAGGTTTCGTACCGTTGCCACAATTGCGAGCCTCCCCAGAGCAAAACACAATATACTACAGCATAATAGAGTGCAGAAATGCACCGAAATCTGCGTGTAGCAGAGAAGTTGAAGGCATCCAAGCATAATAGAAGCTAACGTAGCCTAACCAAACGTAACCTAACTCAACGTAACTTGCCGCGACCAGTATTGCTGGCTTCGCCAGGACCAAGCAGAGTATAACAGAGCACATTAGAGCGCATAAATTCGCCGAAGGACGGTGTATAGTGCGAAAGTCATGGCAAAACATACCGAAAATAGCATATCATAACCTAAGGAAGCGTAAACAAACCCAAACTCACGTGCCAAAGCAAATATTGCTGGGCTCCTCAGAGCCAAGTAGAAAACATTACAGCACAGTAGAGCGCATAATTTCACGGAACAGCAGTGTATAGCACAAAGGTCACAGCTATGCTTTCTTAAACTTGCCAAACGTAACGTAACCAAACGTAACGTATCTCAACCTAACGTGCCGAGACCACAATTGCTGGCTTCCCCAAATACAAGCGGAGCACACTAGCGCACAGCAGACGGCATATATGCTCTGAAATGCAGTGCTTCGCAAAGAAGTCAATGCTATAGGGAGGTCTGCAATAGTGGTCGCGGTACGATAGGTTTAGTTAGGTTACGTTTGGCTATGTTACGATTGGTTAGGTTAAGGTACGATAGATATGACTCTTCTGCTATAAACCACTATTCGGTGGACTTCTGCGCTATAATCATCACCAGTAAGTTCTACTTGGCTCTGTGGAGGCCAGCAATAGTCATCGCGGAGTGTTATGTTGAGACAATCTACGTTTGGTTGGGTTATGTTACGTTTGGATATGTTAGGATAGGATAGGTGCGACTTTTGTGCTGTACACTGCGCTTATTTGGATTTTTGCGCTCTACTGTCCTCTAATATTTTCCGCTCGGCTCTGAGAATGCCTGCAATGGTGGCAGAGGCACGTAAGCTAGAGTTAGGTTACGTTTCATTAAGGTAGGTCATGTCTGGTTATGTCAGGATGGCTTTGACCCTTGTGCCATAAACTGTAGTGGGGCTGATTCCTGTGCTCAACTGTGCTCTATTATATTCTGCTTGGCTCTGTGCAGGGCAGCAATAGTGGTCACAGCACGTTAGGATGCCTTGAGACGCGTATGGTACCGTTACCATATTCAAGGTTACGAGAGGATAGCTTCCACTCTTGTGCTGTACCGAAGAGTTCGGTGGAATTCTGCACTGTACTCAGCTGCAGTATACTCCGCTTGGCTCTGGGAAGGCTAGAAATAGAGCCGCGGAAATTTATGCTTTGTTAGTCTACGCTTGGCTTGGTTACGCTACGTTCGGTTACGTTAGGATAGGTTAATCTTTGACTTTTGAGCTGTATACTCCGCTTCTGCGGATATCTGCGCTATATTATCCTGTAATATATTCTGCTTGACTCTGGGCAGGCCAGCAATAATCGTCTCGGCACGTTTTGTTGAGTTAAGCTACGTTTGGTTAGGTCTGGTTTGGTCAGTATAGGTTAGGATAGCTTCGACTTTTCCGCTGTCCACTGCTATTCTATGGATTTCTGCGCTCTACCCTCCTCCAATATGTTCTATTTGGCTCTGGCGCGGCCAGCAATAGAGGTCGAGGTACGTTTGGTTTAGTTAGGTTACCTTTTGACTAGGTCAGGGTAGGTTTGGTTAGGTTAGGGCAGCTTTGACTTTTGCCCTTTACACTGCGATTCAATGTGCTTCTGCACTCTACTCTCCTCTAATATGTTCTGCTTAGCTCTGGGGAGACCAGAAATAATGGTTGAGGTAATTGAGTTATGCTATGCTTGTCTGTGTTCGGTTAGTTTGGTATGGGCTTGGGCAGCATTGGCTTTTCCACTATGCACACCGAATACACGGGTTTCGGCTATCTTCTCTCTTCTATCTTGTTCTGCACGTCCCTGGGGCGTCAGCGATAGTGGTCGCGGTACGTTATGTTGCGTTGTGTTACGTTCTGAATGTTCAGGTTAGCTTGCGGTGGGCTGGAGTAACTTCGCCTTTTCTGCAATACGCAGCTGTTCTATGAATTTCTGTTCTCTGCTCTCCTCTAAGATGTCCTGCATGTCTCTGGCGGCGCCCGCAATAGCGTCGTGGCACGCTATGTTGAGCTCTGTTACTCTCGGAAAGCTTTGACTATCTTGTGTTAGGCTAGGGTAGACTTGGCTTTTGTGCTATACAGGGTTATTCCATGGTTTCTGCGCCCTGCTCTTTTCTAACATGTGCTGCTTGTCTCTGGTGAGGCCAGAAATACTGGTCGCGGCACGTTAGATTTTGTTGGGTTACGTTTGGTTAGGTTAGGTTATGATTAGATTTCTAATGATTGATTTGTCTTCTGTGCTATACGCTGCTGTTCGGACGATTTATTCGCTCTACATTGCTCCTGCAAATTCTGATTCGCACGTGGAGGCCAGCAACCATGGTCTCGGCACGTTAGATAGCGTTAGGTTGCGTTCGGTTGTGTTAGGTTCGTTGGGGATTTTGTGAGTGGCTACGGCTTTTCAGCCATACAGTGCTAGTTTATGTACTCCTGCGCCTCGCTCTCCTATAACATATTCTACTCGTCTATGGGGATTGCAGAAAAATTGGTCGCGGAACGTTATGCTGTGTTAGATTTCGTTTGCTTCTGATTGGTTGGGATGGGTTAGGTTAGGATAGCCGTCAGGTTACGTATGGGTATGTTGCGTTTGGTTAGGTTAGGATAGGGTAGCTTCGACTTTTGTTCCATACACTGCTATTCGGTGGATTACTGCTCTCTATACTGCTCTAGAGTACTGTGCTCGACTCTGAGGAGGCCAGCAATTGTGGTCTCGGCTGGTTAGGCATAGATGTCCTACGCGTATTTAGGTTAGGCTGGGGCAGGTTAGGTTAGGATATCTCTGACGTTTGTGCCATTCGCTGCTCTTTCGAGGCCCTCTGCTCTCTGCTGTGCTCTAGCGTATCCTACTTGGCCCTGGGAAATCCTGTAACAGTGGTCTGGGCACGTCAGGCTAAGTTAGGTTGCGTTTGGTTACATTACGCTTGGACTGGTCAGGATAGTGTAGCTGTGACTTTTGTGATGTACACTGCTATTCGGCGTATTCCTACGCTCTACATTGCTCTACTATACTATGGTCGACACTGGGGAGGCCAGTAATTGTCGTACCGGCACGTTAGTTTGAGTTAGGTCACGTTCGGTTATGTTACGTTTGGTTAGACAAGGTGAGGACAGCTTTAACCTTTGTGATATATACTACCATTCGGCGGACTTCTGCGCCATGCCGTGCTCTTATATGTTCTGTCTGGCTCTGGGGAGGACAGCAGTAGTGGCCTCGGCACGTTGGGTTATGTTAGGTTACGTTTGTTTTGGTTAGGTTGGGTCAGATTAAGTCAGGATGTGTTTGACTTTTGCGCTATACACTGCAATGCGGTGGACATCTGCGCTCTGCTGTGCTGTGGTATATTCTGCTTGGCACTGGAGAAGCCAGCGATGTATTCCCGGTACGTTATGTTGGGTTGTGTTAAGATTGGTTAGGTTGGATTTGGTCAAGTAGGGTTACGCTATCTTCGACTTTTCCGATACACGCTGAATTGAGGTAGACTTCTGCGGCCTGCTGTGCTCTATTATATTCTGCTTGGCTCCATGGAGGCCAGCGATATAGTCTCGGCACGTTAGGTTGAGCTGTGCTACGTTCGGCTATGCTGCGTTTCGTGAGGTTAGGATATAAAAGCTTGGACTTCTGGCTGTACATAGCTGCCCGCGGAATTCTGCCGTCTACTGCGTTCTAAAATTCTCTGCTTCCCTCTGGGCAGGCCAGCAGTAGCGGTCTCAGCACGTTAGGTTGAGTTAGGTGACGTTTGCTTAGGTTAGGTAGGGACAGGTTTGGTTACTGTATATTAGACTCCTGTGCTATTCACTGCATTGCGGTGGAATTCTGCCCACTGCTCTGCTCTAGTATATCCTGCCTGCCTCAGTGGATGCCGGCAATATTGTGCTCGTAATGTTAATTTGGGTTTGGTTGCATCTGGGTATGTTACGTCTGGATAGCTTAGGCTATGGTTGCTTGACTTTTGCCCTTTACACAGCAATGCGCGGATTTCTGCGCTCCACTGTGTTCTAATGCCTCCTGCTTGGCTCTGGGTGTCCAGCAACAGTGCCCTCGGTGCGATAGTTTCGGTTAGGCTACGTTTGCTTATGACACGTTTGGTTACGTTAGGACAGAGTGGCTTAGTTTTTTGTGCCTCACACTGCTTTACGGTGCATTTCCGCCCTCTACTGTGCATTAATATGCTCTGTTTGGCTCTGGTGTGGCCAGAAATGGTAGTCTCTGCGCGTTAGGTTGAGCTATGTTACG